>NC_092212.1:343580-406953 GCF_043381705.1 Parasteatoda tepidariorum | reverse complement strand
TATACAGTGAACTCTCACTTATGCACCGGTGTAAGGGGCCAAGAGAAAAAAGCGCATAAGTGAAAGAGGCGCATAAGTGAAAAACTTCAAAATTCTAAAACGCAACGTAAATTGCAGTGACAATATGAATAAATATGTTTCTAAAGATAAAATTTTAATATTTATACTGTTTTGGTATTTACAATAATTATACAAAGAAAAAAATTAACATAGCTTAAGACAATTTATTTTCTTACAAAATAATCTCAATACATGTTTGTATTTGTTTTTGACAACGTATTTCAAAAACATTTTTTTCAGTTCATATAAATGTGATAAGGGGGAGTTTCAGAAGCAAAATTAAATTGTAAATAGTCAGGAATATTGTCTAAAGCTTTCAATACTGCTGTGTGTTTTGGAGGAACTTCATCATCTCGTCAGTATCTTCCACCACCTTCTCATCGTCCTCAAGTTTTAGTTAGATATAAATGAACAGTTCTTCACAAAAAATTTGAGTTTTATGGTAGGCGGTGAAACATCACATGATAAATTTCTAAGAAAAGTACTTGATGTCATAATATGCTGCACAATAAGTTCAAGTACTTCCGTCACTAAACAGATCACCTCCTTTTATTTACTCATAATGTTTATCTGACTAGTAAGAGATCGCGGTCTCTTTCATCTTTCGTATTCCAATTGTCTTTTTTTTCTCTAGAAAACAGCATAGGAGTAGAACTAACCTCTGGACAGGAGGAATGGTCATTTTCTAAAAGATTAATGGGCTTTCATTGTTGTTGTTCACAGATAAGACACCCTATTCAAAATTTTAGAAGGAATGTCTTTCAAGAAACAGCAAAAATGAAAAGGTCACAGGGGGACGCAAATTCAATAAGATCTAACAACATATATTTCTTTTTATCTGTAACAAGGATTGCTTACTTGCTTCATTTTTAATTTAAAACATTTTTTTTTAAAAAAGAAAAAATATTTAAAGGATTAAAAAATTAAAATGCCAGCCTAAAATTTCGGCGCATAATTGAAAAATTTATTTTCAGAGCGACGTATAAACGAAGGATGTTTATCATTATTTTCCAATCTAATGTACTGGGACCTATAAAAATCGTCGTATAAATGAAAAAGGTGCATAAAAGAGGTGGTGCATAAGTGAGAGGTCACTGTAGTTAAATTCGGACCATCTTTTGCGAGAACCCAAATTTTAAGTGAAAGGATTATAGATCACCGTGTGCATCTTGTTATGTCATAAAGGAAACTGATGTTTTTAATTTTTATTTTACTAGCTCTTAAAATTGATTATAAAAGGAGAAAAACAAGAACTTTTTTTTTTTTGTAAATTTGTCTCACAACAATAACTGGTCACAGATTTGAACAACGGTAAAGAGGTCTTTAAAATCTTAAAAATCATTTTCTTTTGTTTTTAATATTTTGTTATATATGTATTGTTCATACTAGAAACATATTTTTTTATATCAGCCTTAAATAGACAAAATATGTTTCACATGCCGAGTACTTTGATTCAAGATTTAAAGTGTTAATGATAATTAATTAAAATACCAGTTTAAGGACGCGCGATTAAAAATTGGACCTTACGTAACTTATTTTTCAGTAATAAGTAATAAATTATTTTTCAGCGAAAGTGGCATGAAACTTTTTCAAAATATACAATTTGAAATGGAAAAAAAAATTTTTTTATCCAACTATATTCAGTGAAAGCTAAATTTTTCCACTAGATTGCGAAAATTTTCCCTCTCATCCATGGTAAAACACTCTCCCGTATCTTGAGAAACTATAACTGGAACAAAATAATTGAATTTATAAAAAGTAAGCATAGAATTTTTTTAACGTCCTCTGTCATCTTAAAAATCATTTTTTTTCTTTCAACATGTTTAGGTTTTGTTTCCTTATACATGGTGGCCGAAAACCATTTGTCAAAAATGTAAAGGGAGTTACAGAGGACCTGTGATGTTGATGGTTCACACAAGCGCAGAATCGCTTTAATATTAACTGCCTTAACTCAGCTTTGTTGTTTATTATTCGCATTGAAAATCGTTTAATCGAATGAGTTCAGTTATTTTAGTTTTGGTTCTCTTAACCGCTAGGCAATTTAACCTTAAAATGATCGATTTTTGTTTTTAGTATGAACTTTTTGTTTAACTGTAACCCATAAAGGGCTACCCCTCCCCTGATGAATATTCTTTACTTCTGAAGGTGATTTTTTCTTTCAGCTAAGATTTCTTGACTAAATTTCTAGTATCCGTTTTCCTCTGTGAGTTCATATTTAATTGAATGTAGAAATCACTTCTTCTTTCCTCGCCATAGGAGCTTATGTTAACGTTCAGATTGGTTACATAGAATGATATGTGCAAGAATTTCCTCTCAATAGCTATTTTTGAAAAATTAATCTCTGACCACCAACACTTCCTAATGACATCTAAAGATGCTGAACTCACCTGCCTTGTAAAAGGAGACTGGATTTAATTCTCCTGGAATCTTCTAACCTCTTTATTTAGAGAAGATTCAGTTTTGAAAAGAACTATAAATTCCTTCGCAATGTACTTAGTTATTACGTCTGTATTTTTAAAAAGAATTGAATAACCATACCACAAGACATAAATAAGATTATTTCATAAAGGAATAGGTGTGCGAAAATGGCGTTCAAGAAAGTTATTGTTTACTGATATACAACCATCCATGCATCGCTGTGATTTTGTATCTCTGTTGGTAGTCGCTTGTTCCAGAAGTTATTGTCAACTTCAATTGAATTGCAGACTATTTGCCTGTAAGCTATTGTTAACTGTATATAAATCGTTTGTTTTTCCTTTATATATTTTGTCTTTTCACTTATTTATGATCAATAATGCTCTTCGAGTTAGCTCTTCAAAGCTGCCCTTCCGCATCTACGTTCAGATACAAGATCCGCTTATTTTGGTCCCCTTTAACCATTCTTACATTTTAAAGCAGTCTGTATATTTCTGTTGACTACAGCCTCCAAAGCATCGATGAAATTTTTTAAAAAAAGCATGTTTTAAATCAGCAACTCTGTACCTGACGTTTTTCTTTCTTCCCTTTTTTAATTTTAACATTTTTTGTTTTTGGCGTAATGTTTTAGATCATTCAAAATAAGATGTTTGGTCTACCGGTGAACGAAATTTGAATCCCTTAACTAAAATGAAAGCAAAAGATTGGACATTATTATGGATTAGCAGAAATGGAGTCCCTCAACTTACGAGAGTGGAACGAAACGAGATCGGATATCTTGAATATAGATGAATAATCGAAAAATATGGAATGAGTTATTTTTGTATGACGTGAAATGTGATCACGCTTTCCTCTGGCAAACAAATTTTCAATCAATATTCTTTCGATTTCGATTAAATATGACCTCTAATGTGTATACTTTTTGACGAGGATTTAAAAAAAAAAAATTATAGGGTGGTTATTGCGTCTCACCCTGTAAACTGGGATATCCCTTTTATCATATAATTTGTTGTAAATGTCATTTAGTGGGGTTTTCAGGGAGTAATTAGGGCATTGTAAATGATAGGGATTTTTTAAAAAAAATATATTGTGCTAAAAATAATTAAAAGTGATTATGAAACATTCGAAGTAAACTTTTAGAAAGAAAAAATGAAGATTTTTTTAAAAATATTTTTATTATCAATGACGATGTGCTTCTTTCTAAACTAGTAGTAATGTAAATACGAATAAAAGGCGGTAAGTTGTAAATTTTGAAAGTATCAAAGTGCTTGGAAATGACTTGCACCTTAATATAATTTTTTTTTATAAATGCTACAGTTATTAGAAATTATTGCTGTTTTGAGTTATAAATATTATGCATAAAATTACAGTAAAAAACAATTATTAGGACTTACCGCTGTTTTTGTTTTGATATCTGTTTTGAATGTAGAACAATAAGGCACCGAGGAAGGCTACTGCCGAGAGAAGTTCCGCTCTCCCAACGATTCCGCTTACCTTCAGAAAAGAAAAGGAAAACATTCTAAACATAAAAGTTCTAATTTAACGTAACACAATCCAGGCACAAAACACAAAAAGAAGTTAACTGGGACAAAATAGAAACATAAGTGATGTCAAACCAGAAGGCTATAATTTGGATGCTGAGCTGTTTAATCTAGAAACTGTCAGATTTTATTCTTTAGCTAAGGACAATGCTTAAAAAGTCTTCGATGTATTACCTTTTCTTTTTTTAGAAAAAGTCTAATTATCCTACTGGGGGTGGGTAAGACTGGGTACACATGCTGACTTTACGGTAAATTGATAATAATTGATAGCAGGCATTTCTATTTTATTCGACAATTTAAGAAAATCATGCATGTAATTTACATGTGAAATAATCAAGGCCACACTCAAAAAGGGGGAGAGGAAGAAGAATTTTCTCTGATCTCGAACTGCCGAGGTCACGACCAAATTTTATTACATAAATATAGTATTTATTAATTAGTTTTTTTAATTCGAATTTTAGAGAATTTCTTTATATTTAAAAATAAAAAAATTCAATTTTGTGTAAAGGGTCTTCAAAAAATGTATCAAACAAGAAAATTAGGCTTTTTGTGCTTCGAGGAAGGAATTTGTAATAAATGGTGTCCTGGGGTCCAAAAAACCTTTCTTCAACCTTAAACGTAGTAATCTTATTCCTCCGCTGCAGTTTTCGTGGGCATAAACTCACTCATAAACTCACATTGAAAGAGGGGAGAAGTACCCGGTATCCGAGATAAGAGGTAATTGTTTGTTAGACATGAATCTTTAATAAGATGGAGTAAAAATAATTTTTGTAACTGCAATAGCCAATAAATAAGGCTAGTTTAAAGGCAAGAGAACATTAGAAACATATTGAAAAAACATCCTATCTACACAAAATGAATCAATGACAGCACGCCAATTTGTTAAATCCTTCTTGACTAGTGTCCCACAGTGGACTGATCGTAGATACACGGTTTCCAGTAGAACACCGAATTCAAGCATCACTAGTTGCGGTCAGTAAGCGGGTGGGGGACCATTTTGATCAGTCTGCGTAGGGACCGAGGGTGTATGGAATCGGTCCTCGTTAAACTGTTCGACCGTAAAGTGCTCGACTTCGCGAGCAGGCCGTCGGGCTGCCAAAGCTGAGGAGCCATTCCCTCTGCAGAGGATCAAAATTGCGATGGCATGTCTTCGGATCATTCTCGGGGATGTTTCCCAGACCGTCACCAATAGCCCATTGTGCAGTTCTCTCTCCAGTGCGGCTTAAGTAAACCTTCCCATCAACCTTCTTGACAAGTAAAGAGTAATTCCGCTGGAGAGCAAAACTAATTTTGAGACAATAAAAGTATCCGATCTCACCCCACTCTTCTCTTAAGTTTATAAAGTTCCATGTAAATGTATGCAATCTTATACATTAATCTTAACAGCGGCGTAGTTTTATCCTCGAAATAATGCTATAATTTTATTAGTCAAAATAGAGTAAATGTACGGATTTACTTTAGTCACTGTCACTGAAGCTAGAGTAGAACGCAGCTCTTTAAAGTAAATTAAATCTTACCAAATTTGACAAAAGAAATCCGTTTAAAAATTTTTATTAATTTGAGTATATATCAGGAGATTTAAATAGAGGAAAATAGTGACATTAAAACTCTTGCAAAAATTAAAGACCGAGACATTTTTTGTAGCCTTTAATAGTTTATTTGCTAAGATACGAATATGTATTAAAAACTAGTACTTTATAATAAAAATGTCCTTAAACTTATATTGTTTTTTGAATCAACCATTAGCACCGCCTTTTTCACGCATCTATTTTTTAAGAATCGTGATGATATGGAACTGAAAACAGATATATAGATGCGGTAAAGAACACATTTTCAATTAAGAAATTCAAAATTGAAATTCTATGAAATTTTCTGCTTAAAGTTAGGTATATAAGTGAACATAAAGATTTCTTTAAAATTTGCACGCTGTCGCTATAATGTCATCTCTCTTCAAAATTATATTATACGTGCTTAATTTGTTTATAGTTAAAAATTTAAAATATGTTTATGTAAAATTAGATAATTTAATATCAAATTTAAATGAATTAAAAAGCAAAATCATTGGTGAAATCTTACTATGTACTATGTAAAAGAAATACACTATGTACTAAAAAATAAAAATAATAAAAAAAGGTACTTATTCCTTAAGAGGAATATTGTAAAGTTACCATAACATTTTTGAGGTCAATGATATTTATTTAAGTTATCATTAGGTTCTGATTGAAATACAAAAATAAGCTATACATTAAAAATCAAAATTAATGAGAAAAATGTACTTATTCTTTAGGAAAACCGTAAAAATTCGCCATGTTGTTATTGCTTAATTAATTCTGGTAATAATAACTAATTGAACTTTTAAAAAAAAAGCTGTCTACTTTAAAACAAAATTAAGGGACAAATGTTTATTCGCTTAGTATAATCGTAAAAATTCAGCAAATTATTAAAGTCCGTGATCTTGTTTAATTTTGGTATTAATTTTAATAAATATTAGGTATGTAATAAAAATCAAAATTAATGGAGAAATGGTATCAAGTTGCTTAGGGGAAGCGTAAAAAATCACCATCTGTTATTGACGGCAACGATCAATTTTCGTAATAAACACTACTGGCATTATAGAAATTAATGTCAAATATACTAATATCAGTTCAATTAGTATATTTGGTACCTATAAAACGGTGCCACTACTCTGCAGTTTTAATATAGATGATGATAAGTAAAAGTGCTTTTCATGACCTCTATAGGTGGAACCTCTACAGGAGGAAATCATTTGATTATGGAATATTTTGACTATCACGAGTTGAGTAACAATATCATACCAAATGAAGCTGAATACAGTTAATCATTATTAGGTTGGAATCAACAGTTAAAAATATTTTTTTGTTCAATATAATAAGGTAATGTCAACGGGAAGAGCAACAAATAATAATAAATAAACGAAATTTTGGAATTATTTTGGCTTCATTATTTGTTTCGATATTTGTATTACAGTTTGTGCACAATTTTATAGTGTTGTTCAGTATTGAATTAGTGATGCTCATAAATGTTAACGAAAAAAGTTTTTTTTTCACTATATTGACTGTGTTAGTATGTGTCTTTTAGTTTTGTGCATTATTTCGTATACAGCACTGATTTATTAATTGTTTACTTTCTTTTTTACCAGTAGAAAGAACGGGTATTCATCTAGTAACGCGTCACTTCGACTGAGATCCGTACATAAGTGTGTAAAGATGGAGTTCATACAATAGCTACCTACGGCCTCTGTATGGATGGGATGGACAGCAAACAGAGCGCTGGACACCAAACTAGAGGTCACGGGTAAGAACATCAGGCACAATCTGAAAGTGAAGAAGAAAAATGTATCAAAGGAAAAAAAATACAAATGCAATAAGCTAAGATTTAGATAATCTATGTTTTTATCTGTTTATAAAAATATGTATGGAAAAATATTTTTTTTTCAATTCGTTATAGTTTAAACTAATAAGTTAGAAAAAGTTTTTGGTCAAATCTTTATCATCACACATAAGGAGATCTTATGCAATTCTGTTAAACTTAGAAATGAAGGTTCGTTTTCTATTGAAAATGATATCCAAATCAAAGTTCTTGATATTCCCATCAAATCATTTTGATGGTTTATGTGCGTTTCAATGCAATTCATGGTGGATCATCACCATTTGATGGTCAGCATTATCCAATATTTTCTATTATGAGTTCATGGTTTTTGATATGCCAGCAAACTTCCATCATTCCATGATGGAAAATCCGAACTACTACTTTAATTCTATAATGGCTAACCATCAAGAGAAGTTTGATTCTCTTGGACCAACAATCCGTGACCATAAATGATGGTCCATGATGGTTCCAACTATACATTTACAAAACGGTTTAATGAGAATTCTTGTTGGTTCTCAGGAATATATCGTCAAAACAATTTGTTTTTTTTTTCTTACGATAGCAAAACATAAATCAGTCCGAATTCCTACATTGATGCATCATTGGCTATACCGTCATTGGCTATATTGGCTATATCAGTTCATCATCATTCCGACATTTGATTTCTGAGAAACTATTGTGGAAATTTCCAATGGTTTAACATGAGCAAACCATCAAAACAAGTTGCTATTCTTATCTTGGACCATCATAAATCGGTCCAAATTCCTACACTAGGGTGATGGTTACTTATGTTGGTTACCATCAAAAATATAATGGTTCACGAGGGAATTATTGATGATTACCATCAAGATTATGTTGGTCCATCAATGGAAAAACGTCAGTGCGTTGACATCCGCGTGTCGTAACGCTCAAAACTAAGGTTTAAAGGCACCCTTTCATATCCTAGAGGGAATATTGAGGTAGGTAGGAAAAGAGCACGGAGGAAAAAAGCCTCAGAAGAAAAAGCTCTGGAAAAAGCACTTTCTTAGAAATGATATGAATTAAACAAAACAATTCAATTTGGGACTTTGAATTTTAATGAAATTAAGAATTTATTGAAATTAAAATAGATATTTATTTAAAATTAATATTAGTTAATGATTATTTCAAAGTTTATGGAAAGGAACTTAATATTTAACAAAATGAATCGGACTGCTCTAAAACATGTTTAAATTTGTTCTAAATTTCAATAATTAAACTTGTATTCCGATTTAATAATAATATACAGATAATTCGTTTTAGACATGTCACTTGAAATTTTTTTATTAAATTTAAATACTTCATCATTGTTGTTAGCATTTCAAACTTATCAGGAGCTTAAGACCCCATTTAAAGTATTGTTAAGGATATATCATTTTTACTGTACATTATAAAATTGCATCAATAATTAAAAATGCATAGTATTAAAAGTTTTTTTCATTCAATTTCAAATTTAACTTTTTATGTTAATCAGTTTTATAAAAATTATCTAAATATATTAAAATAATGATCAAATTACATTAAATTCAGTTTCAACAACGCAAATTGAATCAGACCTAATAATTATAAGACATATAATTAAGTGTTTTTTTCTCTCGGTGCTTTATTTTTTCCATGATTCAAAAGATGATGCAACGCCTATCGCAGGCTTTCATTTCGTGTTTTATTCTTCAACCTGTCTTGACGTTAGAATGAAGATCGTAAGCAATAGTTTGTCTTATTTCAATATTTTTGGATTTGAATATGAGTTTGTGTGAAATGAATCTTTTTTAGCAGATTCAGCTTTTTAAAAAATGATGAATTATTCAGTATATTTTGGACACTCACTTGTAGAAAAGAATGCAAACGCAGGAGTGCAGCAGAAGATTGACGAAGTGGTATCCGAAGGGATGCAGACCGTGGACGGCATAGTTGAGGCGGAAACTCAGAACTGTTAGCGGACGGTAAGATTTGTGACTTTTCTCCTGAAAGCAAACAAAAAGCATAAACTTTAGTAACTAGAAAAATAATTATACTTTTAATACTATGGACAGCCTAGTCCGACTGATTACAAGATTTATAGAAATCAATACATTTGCATTGCATGGCATGACAGTAAGTAAGACAACTGTGTATCAAAGATGGCAGAATAATTGTTTTACAATTTTTTTATACCCTTCGCTGAACAGCAGACCTAATTTTATGGGTCTACTGTTCAACTCCGTAGCAACCCAATCCGGAAGACAAGGGAACTTCTGGACCGAGTATTGGGACAAATTTGCCTTCGTGGAGGACGCATTTCAAATTAAAACTGGAAACGGTGTTTCTTCATTGTGAAGTATTACTATATTACTTTATTTAACGTTTTATGATAACTTGCCGAATGGCCTGGGTAGGGGTCAGGAAACTGGCCTTGCATCAGAAAAGTTCTGGGTTCGAATCCCGGACAAGGCATGGACGTCCTTTCATTCTCTGTACTATCTTGCCTTTACTGTGGGAGCAACGTTGTCCCATCTAATAGAGTGCCCCTAAAAAATTGGCCAACAAATCTGCCCTGTAAATGCCTGAATTGACGAAATGCTAACACAGGTGGGCATTAGAAATAAAAAGCATGATAAACATATTTTTTTACTTCATTTACTTACTTTTAATCTAAGCTCCATAAAAACCATGCAAATGTTAAGATAAATATTCCCAAATTTTATCTTAAAATTATTTTGCAAAAAAACTTATTCTTTCATGTTACATCCCATAAAGAGTTATACTGATTTACTAGATTAAAAACGCCATTCGCTTCAAAAATATATAAATTGGACATAACAGTCGGCATGTTTCAAGTGCTCAAAAACAGGGGCCCATTTGTCAAGACTTGCCAGACGTAGATGAGAAGATACAAAAGTGATATGAAGAAGTATGAAACGTAAAGTTGCCAATGAAAAATCGAAAAATAAAGGTGTGAAACAAAGCTAGAAAAACCACAGTAGTCGAGAGAGAAAACAGATGAAAGATAGAATTTTTTAAAAAAAACCCTTCTTTTTGCCCCTTTAGAATGAGCCCAATAATTAATCGGTCTCAATATTATTGCTACATTAGAATGAACATTTTAGAAGAACAAAGTTTCTCCCAGTCAAATTGATACTCTCCGACATTTAATTTCTTTAAATAAATACTTGAATAAATCTAACCTCACCCTCAATAAACCCAATTTTAATTCTGGCATTTTCATTACCAAAGCAGATAAAGGTGAACAAATTGTTATTCTCAATAAATCTGATTCCTTTAATCATGTTAGCCTCTGACACTACCAGAATTTTAAAGTCTGTCCTTATAATTATACTGCTATTAAGAATAAAATAAAAATTTCTTTTTTCGGACTGCACTATATGTAATGTCATTCCTTCTATTTTTGAAATTATGTCCGTTTTTATGCTCTTTCTGAACCTTAACCAGTTTTTAGACCTATTATCTCGAACTTTGAACATTGAAAAAATAATTTCATACAACTTTACTTTCGTTTTCTTTCCTCTGATACTTTCTGTTTCAATGACTCTGAAACTTTTTTTATTCTTACTCTAGAATTGGAATGGGCCTTGTTTCAATAAGAAGAGTTCGAGAAAAGGTAGAAATAAGGTTGACTAAATTTAGAATAATTTAGCGTAAATTGTGCTTTTTTTTTAAAAAAAGGAAAAATAAAAGGCATTTTCTTCTCCTTCATTTCAGTGTGCCTATTTTGTGTGCAACTAAATCACTCGAAACTTTCGACATCTTCAGCAACTTAGAAGAAAAAAAAAACATTTTATAAAAATTGGAAAGAAAGAGAAGTAAAATATTGCTACTTAAAGAACCTAAAAATAAGCAATAGTCATCGATCTATACAAAATCATTTTTTGGAGAATGAATCTTTACTTTTGTTTTCTTTCCTCTGGTACTTTCCATTTTTCTTTGTATAGTCTGTTTGCTATATCGTTCTTCGTTCACTTTTCATCTATTGGTGAAAAACTGACTTCCATATAAAATGTTCTGCGTGTTGTGATGGTCGAAGAATGAAACGATGTGAAGAGATACACGAATTCTGAGAGATGGGATAACTTTTCACTCCAGAGTGATTTTCAGTTTCCTTTTGTCTTTTCCTGACGTTCATTTGACATAGATTACCGTCAACATTGTTGTTTGTTGAAGAATTCTTCTTTTTTAAAAAGGAGAGGGAATGCTTTAAGCCGGTCATTAAAAGAATCCTCTATAATGGTTTATCTATTGACTCATGACCCTAGAGGATTCAAAATCCTAATGTCACAAGTCAATAGATAGAGAATTGTAAAATTCTTGTATAGATCGTACTCCGTAATTCAGCCATCCATAGTCAAAATTCTTGATGGTCCCATCAAATCATTTTGATGGTTTATGTTGACTTCTGTGCAATTCATGATGGACCATCATCATTTGATGGTCACTATGATGCAACATTTTCCATTATGCGTTCACGGTTCTTGCTATGCCAACAAACTTTCCTCATTCCATGATAGAAAATGTTACTTTAACACTGTGATGGTTAATCACCAAGAAAAGTTTGATTGTCATGGACTAACAATCCATGATGATCAGTGATTGTCCATGATGATTCCAACAATACATGATGGTTTAATGGGAATTTTTGTTGGTTCACAGGGAATATACCATCAAAACAATTTGGGTTTTTTTAATGTTGGACCATCATAAATCAGTCCGTATTCCTACAATGGGTGATGGTGGTTCGCGATCGCTACAACGTTTGATTTCTAAGAAACTATGATGAAAACTTCGGATAGTTCAACATGAACAAACCATTTAAACAATTTCCTACTCTTATGCTGGATCATCATAAATCATTTCGAATTCCTACATTGAGGTGATGATTACTTATGTTAGTTACCATCAAAAAATATAATGGTTCATGATGGAATAATCGATGATTACTATCAAGATTATGTTGGTCCATTAATGGAAAACCATCAAAAACTTTGATTTGGGATTTCAATTAAACGAAAATAAACTTAAAAATTGTGAATTTGAAATGGAATTCAAGTATCAATCTGATTATTGTCATGAATTTTAACTAATCTCCAGAAAAATAATTTCTTCTTCCTGAGATGTAACTTTGTAAGGAAATTCATTCTTTTAATTTAAATAATAATTTTACCTTTTGTTAAAATCAAAGTCTCGTGGCTTCGGAGGGATGGATCTGTTAACGAAGACGGATTGCTCACTCTAACTAACACTTCTAAGATTGCGAACTGTTCGTGAAGAGGTGATATAGGTTCATGTAACCTAGATGTTTTTCCTTTGAGCCCTTGTACGAGGAGAAGGAGTGTGTTTGACAAAAAATATTAATTATACGTCTTTAGCCGTGGTGGCTCAGAGAATAGAGCGCTCGCCTCCCAATTAAGTGACACTGACTCGAATTCCAGCAATGGCACTCGATATGAATTCACTGTGTGGAAATTTAGATGTTTGTACTTCAAAGATTTGTTGACTTTCTGATGGATTTTGGATTTACTTTCAATTACAATTCTGTTGCAGTAAAGTATCTTATATTTTACAAATAAAATTAAGAGCTTTTATATTTCTGTAAAGATAAATTATTAAGTACATATTTTATTGTTTGCTAAGGTTATATGCAGCGAATATTTATCTAAAGAAGGAAATTATTTCTTATTTGCTTATTTTTTTACTTCAAGTTTTTATTCATTTTGTTCTTCAAGTTTCTTCTTTAGAATTGTTGACATTTTGATGTTGGGTGTATTTTTAATGACATTTTTATGGAAAGAAGTGTCGTACATTTACAAATTAGATTAAGAACTTTTGTATTTCAGTAAATATAATTAATAAATGTTTATTACATTAATTATGTACAATGGTTATTTAACTTAATAACGTATAGCATCCCGACTATAAATTTAATCTGTTTTTAAACGATGCTTCCTTTAAAGCGATGTTTTTCGAGAAGTTTAAAGTTGATCAAAGTTCAAAGGTTCATTGACATTATGATATTGAAGTAAATTAAATTTTTTTCAATAAATTCCGCATAAAGTAAACAGTTTATGAAAAATACTTTTTGCAATAAAGTTTTTGTTTTTAATTTAGTATTTGCAGATGTTTGTTTACATTCTGAAACTAGCGTAAATTAAATTTATTTCAAAATTCCTTTTCGTCTTAAAAACTCTTTATTTCGATTCTGGATCTGGGGAAAAAAATCTCCTACAGAAAGAGTTTTTCGATTTGAAAATGAACAGCTTAACTTAGCTTTAATGCTTAGCAAAGAAAGTAAAGATGCAGAAGAGGAACTGAATAGTTTTGCTGATCATAATAGTTTTTTAGACTGTTTAAAAACTTTTAAAACAACAGCATTTTTGACAACATTAGGTAAGAAAGACTGTATGATTTTTGATCGCAAAAACTCTTATAATATCTTATAGTTTTAAGGAGCATGGAACATCAATACAATTTCTTTGTTAATTTTCTGGAAATCGAAACTTATGTTGAGTTAACCCTTTGTGGTCGTATGTCTACTCTCAGCCACCAATGCTTTTTTACAGTTCCAGCCGTATGTCTGCTGTCAGAAACTACAGCAAAGATGTTAGGCAAACTACATATATTGCGGTACTCTGAAGATGTAGAGATTATTCTGAATGTTCAAACAGAAAAATTAAAGGCGAAAGATGCCAAACTATTTATCTTTGCTACCAGGGCTTCATATTGGAGACTGCTTTGAGAGGTACCATACGATGAAGAACTATAAACTGTAATTTTATATAAAATTAAAAACATATTGTAGTGCTATAGATAAAGTTTAAAGAAGAATTAATAAATTTTATTTTTCCTTCATAACCTTGGATATTATGTATTACTGTTCGTTCAAAGAAAATTAATTCCGACCGGCATGACGCCCATGTATAAGCTTAATGCGGCAGCAAAGGGTTAAAATTTTAAATCAGCAAAACAGTTTTCCAAAAAAATTTACTTGTTTTTAATTTCACCGAGTTTTGAAATGTTTTACATTCTAGTAAATCTCAACGATTATTCGTGTTTTCATGTGTGTTTCAAGTTTGCTTTAGTGTTTACAAGTGTAGTTATGCTATAATGTTGGATTACAAATTACTATGGATTTTATCGAAGTTAAGGTTAGTGCTCAGTTTTAACTGATCTGTTATTGATCACTTTTTATTGATTTGATTTCTGACTTTATTTTCAACTGAATGATCATTATTAATTGAAGTAAACTAGCTCTGCTTGTTTGATTCAAATCTGTCCTTTTAACGTCACATCAATATTATCGTGACATTGATCCAGGTGACCTTGAAAAAACTATAGTAGTTTACTTTGTGTCAAGTAATGCATGTTGAATCATATTTGAAGCAGCTTTTTTATTGATCTAACTCAACAGGTATCATCGGCTTCAGATTCCATTGATTGATCATCATTGGATGTTTGGTTATAAACTGGTTGACTGTCTTTGCTGATTGTTACAATTCTTTATTATTGGCTGTACATCGATACATATAGGAATTATTGATCATTTATCTACCTAATTAACTATTCAACTTTTACCAATTTAAGCGACTGTTAACTGAGATAAGCAAATCTGATTGGGCTGTTAAAGTCCTGGTGATTTACTCTTATTATCTCGATTAATTGTGATTAATCGAGTGGTTATCGCGTAATCTGGATTAAACGTCACTACTTGATTGATGAGACAAGTGATTGTGCCACCCTTATCCTTGTGATAATGAATCATTTTGGTGATTTTGATCGATTGAAGAAGATAAACTTCTTGATCAACATTTACTGATCTGCTGACCTCAATGGACATTGTCAACATCCTGATCAATTGATAGATTATACATATAATTACACTAACTGGATCCAATCTCACCGATTGATTGACAAATCGAATAACTATGTTACTCTGAATGTGAATAATGATTTTAATGCCAATTCATTTAGTTGGGAGAGAACGAATTTTGCAATCACTTTGTTGCCTACTGATTTGTCATAGACTGATTCATCAAGTATTTGAACTGTGTATTCTAATTTTTTACTGCTATTTTAAATTTTAATTGATTTTCACCCTTTTTATTAATTATAAATTGCTTTTAGATTTTATTTTATTTAATGCTTTTATTTTAAATTATCGATTTGGTGATTTTAACCAACAAGCCTTCTCCTATTAAACTTAATGCAATTGAGTTTATTAGTGATTAATTTAATACTTTTACTGCTTTTTTTTTATTAAGAATGATTGACTTACGTAGTCAGGTAGGTCAAATACAATCAATGAAAATAGAAGATCTTACTCTGAAGTTACCAATTGAAGAGGAAGCTTTCAGGACCCCCCCCCAGCCTCCAAAACTGAAAGAATTCGTCATTATTATCAAATTCCATCAAATAAGATCTAGTCAGACTTGATCAACTCATTGAACCCTACTAACCTCAGGATTGATATTAAGCAAGTAAATTTGGAAAAAGAAAGGATGGATACCCATTGAAACTGCCCCTGAACGAAAAAGGAACAAGAATTTAAGTTTGAGACTTGGAGAGGGAATATACCTGGTCAAAGCCCAAATTGAGAAATCCTTCATTCATGCAGTTGAAGATGAAATTAATAACGGAAATGTTAGAAGAAATGGCATGAAAACAAAAAGAAAGAACACAGCAGGAGGACTTAATTCTCACTCTGGGGAAGTATGGATAAAAATGACTGGGTGCTGAAGGTGCAGCCAATAACTTATCAACAAATTATGAGGTTGAATAAGATAATCCCAAAGGAGGAAGAAATACAATTATTCAGAATACTATCATATGAATCAATGTTTTAAGTGAGCATCCATTGGGCATCTGGCAAGAAACTGCAATGGATGCTGTTTCTAACATTTCCTTGATTTTAGTGTTTCCTTGATTTAGTGTTCCACTATAAGACGCAGGGGTAAGCTGGGGCTAATCACTATGTAAATACGGGCACTATGAAATGCTTTGGTGTTGGGATTGCTTTTCGGTGCCCACTATTGAGCATCACTCGTGTTAGCACCATTTATTAGTTCTGTTTCCACATCGTATTTAATTTTATTGATTTGCGCTATTCTCGATAATAAATCATAAATGGTAAGCAATTGAAAAATACCTTTGTTAAAGAGTGTAATATGGATGTAATGCAGAAAATGATTGTGTAATTGAGCATGTGCCACTAACGGATATTTTATTTGATTTTGATAAAGCCACAGGTGGTTTAAGCCACACCCTTGAATATAAACAACATAACATATATTTTATATTATAATATAGCCAAAGCATATATTTTTCAGAATCTTTGTAAACATTGAAGTAATGAAAGTACAAACATTAAGTATCGAAAATATAAGTTTAAGCTAAGAAAGACAAAACCTCTATCAGAATGCACAGCAGTGAGTACAGAAGATACTCTATGACTGTTTGGTTGACTAGGAAAGCAGGGAGATAAGATGTTGAAAAGCAATAACTAGAAACTCCTCCGAATTTCATCAAACAAGTTTTTATTTTTACATTACCGAGAGGAAGAATAAAACAGGTCTTAGTCAGAGGAAGAGGGCACAATATTTATTAATTATTATTAGAGAGCGAGCAATCATCCAAGTGACTCAAAATCCAAGCGCTCCTCCATAAAAGTTACAGAAAATCTTGCAAAATGTATCAGCAAAATGTTTCGTCTTAGGGAAAACTTAATTATAATCGGTCTATTAAATTGATGGAGGGAAAATAATTCTTTGTTGCGGTGAATTTTAGATAAAGGAATAACATAAAAAAAATTAAACGAAGCTTCTTATATTATATTATATNGTTTTACTGAATTATAAATATATATATATATATATATATATATAAATTTTTATAGTTCCTTTTTCTCTTTGGTTAAACAAAAATAACCTATTAATGGCATCTCTCATTTAAGTACAAATGTTTCCTCTTTATAACAACAAACATGAATAAAAACTATTGCGAGTGATCCGGAGTCATTATTTAGTGGCTGATGCAGAAGTTCTCACAGAGAATATCGATTGTCGTCACAGGTGGTTGGAAGGACGTGTTTTGACATGTGAAGCTTACAAACTGTTGCATATCGACTATTTCTCACTTCGTTGGGAAGTGAAAAAGAATAATAAATATATTCAGTTTTGCGAGTCATCGTACTGGAAAGTTAATAATTTTTTGAAAATAAAGATTTAATAAAAGAGAGATTTTTGGAAAAGTACGTCAGTTATTCATTCTGTATTTATTAGTCATTTTGTTGCGAATAAAACTGCGTCACCAGTACTATCAACTGATCCATATATAAATTCTGATTTTGTTTTTGAAAACTGATAGCAGCGAAATGTTTCAGATCATTCTTATCCTACCAAAAATTTTATTATATATTTGCGTTGAAACTTACCAACGAAATTCATTAAATGATAGCGAAATTAAAACATTTGAAATTTCTAACTACTTTGTGAAACATCTGTGACCACTTTTTCTATACTGAGGTCAACCTGCAATATGGTCCACTCCATATTCAAAACCCAACACTTCCGTGTGAGACTTCCCAATGGAATGAAGATTAAAAACAAGAAATGTTCCGCGAAGAAACTCTAACCACACCACTAGTGAAATTTCTCAGAACCACTGTGACTGTGACAATCACTCACTGTGAGAACCACTGTCACTGTGTGTGTCACTGAGTGCGTGGGCGATCGAACCCATTTCATTTCATTGGAAGCGCTTTATCTCCTGCGGAGTCATTTTAAATTGTGAATATATAAAACTGATTTATATATTATTCAAAAAATATGAATTATAATAATTTGAATTTTATAAGAATTACAAAATACTGCCAACGCATCCTCAAGGTTTTCAAAATATTTCTCTTTGCAAAAGTTCACCCCCTTCATAAAGTGAACTCAGTTATAGCACTCGTCCAAAATTCACTAGGCAATAATCTCTCCCATTCGTAGTCACTCCGTGAAGTTTAAGTGACAGTTAGGGAAGATTATTTTCTCATGATAATACGTAAATAATGGTGAAACATCATAAAATCGTATTTATAACGTCTATGCAATCATTCAATAAAAAAGTATGTTCGCCGTAAGTTCAAGTGAAGTATTCGGTTAGAGCAACGCTGTTTGAAAAAGGATGGCTTTGGAGAGAAGCTCAGGCGAGGACCTCGTCGTTAAAGCGAAGCCAAAGTACGCTGTGTTCTGTCCATGATGGTTTTAAGGTAAAGGCCTGAAATGTTTGACCATGATTGGGTTCCACAGTGGGCAGATCATAAGACACAGTTTCCTGCAGATCACCAAAATAAAGTATCACTTGCAGCCGTGTGAAAGGATGTGTGACCATTTTGATTAGACTGCGAAGGAACAGAGGGTTCGATGTTCTCGTTAAACTGTTCCACCGTAAAGTCGTCGAACTACCAAAGCGGGGTAGGCATCCCTTCTGCAGAGGATCAAAATTGTGATTTCATATCATCGGATCATTCTCAGGGATGTTTCCCAGACCGTCACCAATAGTTCACTTAGCAGCTCCAGTGTGATGTAAATAAACTACTACTTGACCGTGGTGGAAAGAATTCGATTTTCCAGCTGGGAATTTTAAATTATTTCGAATCATTGAAAAGTCGAGTAAGATACATGCGAATAAGTTTTACTTTAAATTTATAACGTATTTTACGGTTTACCTTTCTGATGGGTGTTCCCCAGAAATCATTTTGTAAAAGATTGGAGAGTGGGGTGTGAGGTCGAATATCTCTGTTGTCTCTGATTGCAGGAAGATCATCGAACACTAATTCTCCATTTAAAGAATTCTTGTAACAGATAACAACGAGGGCGACAAGTGCTGCTGTGTGAAATTTCGACAAATCCATTGCCATGCTTATTCTGAAAGAAAGAAAAATTATATTAACTTATAATATTATTAATATTATGCACTTGCAGGTGATAAAAGCAAATGACAGATTAATTTGAAACTAAAAAATGGAGCAATCAGAGAATTATTCGTAAATTAAACTGTTGATTCTTCTCCTGAGAACCGAGCTTTAAATAATGCTTTATTTGCTTAATATGAAGTTCTGGAAAAAGCAAATTTGATCAAATATTTTTTTAAAAAATCATAGAAATTAATCATCGTCAATTTTTAATCCTTTTTTTGTACATTGCAGGATATTTTTATAGTTATAGATAATTTTGTTCACATTTTGGTCATGAAACAAAATCCACCAGAAAGGTTAGTTGAATTTTACTTCCAATCCTACTTTAAATTTTTTAATTAAAAACAGCGAGGGTAGAACAAATTATATTTTTACATAAGCAATCACTTTGTGAAGCAATACAAACAGAAAAAATCTTTGAATATACTATTTTATGAGATAAAGTTGTACCAAATGTTTTCCAATATGTTGGACCCAGAGTTTTAAGAGAATATTTTTAAAGGTAAATTTCAAATCCATCTCAAAATCACTTTTAGTCAATCGCAACCACTCATGACTACTGTCAGATGGCTTTTTCATCATCTTAACCATTTTAACATTTTTTTGCCTGCAATTTAAAAACAACACTAAAAATTCTATTCTGTACATGTTCAGTAAAATACCTCTCATAATGTTTTGTGATTTTGCTTAGTAATAACTCAACTCGAGCTTTCCATGCATGAAATTTTCTACAGTATCGTTAAAGAGCAGAAAATAAAATTACGAATTGCAAACGCTGCGTTTAAATACAATCTTCGTATGATGAGACTTTTTGGGTAAATAAGCAGTGAAACCTCTCACTTTAACCTCTTTTTATCAAAA
This sequence comes from Parasteatoda tepidariorum, assembly GCF_043381705.1. Taxonomy (NCBI): domain Eukaryota; kingdom Metazoa; phylum Arthropoda; class Arachnida; order Araneae; family Theridiidae; genus Parasteatoda; species Parasteatoda tepidariorum. The sequence goes on along the minus strand of NC_092212.1, from coordinate 386,721 downwards.
ACCGAACTTGTTCTTTACTAGCTGAATTCCTATTTTTTGTATAGGGTGAAAAAAAAGAATAATCAATATATCAATGCTAAATAACACTTCAATCCAACAAAAAGCTAAAAGACATTTAGTAACACAGCTAATAAAGCTAAAATAATTTTATTGCCTGTGGTTTAACACTATTAGGTTCAGCTAAGTACGTTTTTAGTTGTAAAGACGAAGTGTAATTATTCATCTGACATGATGCTGTTTCTAGTGATCAACTCATGATGTATCACAATATTTCTCTGGTCACTTCCTTTTTATATAGTATTTAAAACAGTATTGATGCTGTTTTAATTGGTACCAAATATACTAATATCATGAATTTGCACCTTCATTAGTATATTCGCTACCTACTAAAACTGTAACAATCACCAACAGTGCCTGTTATCAAATCTAATTAAAGACGTAAATAATAGTTAGAAGATTCATTACTTTTCTCTTAAACAAACTTAATTTCGTAAATTTTGCGTTTCAGTACGCAGCTTATTATTTCAATTCGTTTAGCATCTAGTACCAAAATTAATTAAGCACAATTGGCATTAATTACAGCATAATGATTTTTAAAGTTCCTCTTAAGCTAATTAGTAATATTTCTCCGTTCATTTTCATGTTTATCCTCAACAAAACAAATTAGTTTCATTTTTCTATTAATTTTGCTTTTCAATGCAAACTTTTTTTTATTTCAACTACAGTTGATTTTAAATTATTTATTTTTATACTAACACGTTCTAAAAACATAAGTACAAACCAAAATAAACACGTGGTTTCAGATGACCTTAGGAATTCTAATTTGGTGACGTAGTCTGCCTATGTTATTACGATTATGTTGATCCTTCAGATAACCTTGCATAACGAATAAAAATAATTACATATTAAAGAACGTGAAAAATAGCTCCTTTGATAAGAGCTATAAGCAAGCAAATATCATTGATGTTATCTTTAAAATATTTGACAAAACTGAATTATCTATAATTTATTTTGAAATAATTGGCTTCAACTGCCATCAAGAAAATTCCATTTTTTCTTCGTATTAAAAATTTAACGATTAAAAACTAAAAATCGGACTTTGTAATTTGTTTACAATTATACTTGTTGCCGCGTTGGTCCGCATAGTGGAGAGAGATGAATGATGATCGCCAGGTTCCGAACTTTTCATCAGGTGCCCCTTAACGATGTGGCGCAGACTTTACCTAAGATTGATCTCCTGATCAGGAACTGATACTCGGTGGAGTTATCTCACAGGACAGCATGGCTGAGTGATTCGCAGGAAGCAATTTACGATAATCTTATCCTTTCTTTATTTAGTCAGTAATCAAGGTTCAAACAAAATAAGATTTCATGACAAGCTCATTAATTTAAAATTCCAACACATTCACATGTTGAGTCCTCCCTGTGTGCTTCAGAGAGTAAAATATTAAATTTATGTAATCAGCATATTTGAGACATCTGCAGTTTAAATTTACGAAACAGATGATTTGCAATTTGTTGAATTTATGGAATTGAAAAAGTAAAACTATATATGAATTATTACAAACTTGAAGCACACAGGGGGATAAAAAACAATCATACACGCAGCTCAAAAAAAGAAGAAGCTACTCTCTCGAGATCTACGAGGAATACTGATCTATCTCCACAAAATAGCGTCCCCTCCTTAGCGGTTGCGAGAATCTCTGAAGACGAGATAGGAGTCGAGCTCTAGAGATCCTGCAAAGGCAACGAAGAGGGCGCTCCTGTTGGAAACAGCCCAGTAGGTATTAGGAAAAATAAACAGTGTGGTGATCCCATGATCACACCACAATACTCATGTAGCTTCAAGTTAAGGTCGTATTTTTAGAGCAAATGGTATACCAACAATCCGGTTTACAGACACACGCATTGATAGAGCATATAGATAGATATTTTAAAATCATAACTATGAAAAGTATCAACACGAGGTTTCTTTAGTTAACTTTAGAAATACTAATTTGGAGGCAAAGTTCGCTCATGCTACTACGTTCACGCTACCATTTTCTTTATATGACATAGCAACTAATAAGTAATTAATTATTAAAGAAGGTTCAGTAAACTTCATTTTAAATAATGAGAGCTATAAACTAGTAAACATCGCTGATAATATCTTTAAAATATTTTTTAAAATTTTTTTTTGTCTATAGTTTAATTTAAAACAATGACATATCACCAAAGTAATCAGAAAATGCCTCACCCGAACGGTCAAATTTTCTATTAAATTTTTAAATGAATTTTAGGATTGAGGTCTCAAATTATCTTCTTCACCTACAGTACAAATTTCAGGAAACTTTTCTAGAGTTATATGAGAGGCAAACACACTCTTCATTTTATTATTATACATTACAACCCCTTTAAGCAACTTAGTTAATGTGGAAGGGTCCTTCCTTAGTGGGTGTCAAGAAAGGAAATCATGTTTCTGTAGGTTAAGTTCAGTGATGATGAATCAGACACGCATATATAATAAGAGAGACTTGTATCTATCTATCTTTGATGTTGTAATAATTTAAATTTGTTTCAGAGTGCTATTGAATGCTACAGGCCGAGATAGCTTGGTCGGCAGGGCGCTGGACTCACGTTCGTGGGAATGAAGTTTGAATCCAGCCGGCCCAAGACTCTCCGTGTAGTAAATTGTGACTGGTTCATGTTAAACGTGTTTCCATAGCAAATCAATACCTCTGGGGTAGTGAAGTCTCTGGATCAAATCAAAATTACGATCAGAGGATGAATGAATGAATGGATCTGCTGTGAACGGCTGTGATGTATGGCGGAAGTCGGTCGAATTCTTGGCCATAGATGGCCTGAGACAACAACAGCTACAACATTGAATGCTATTCTTAACCCTTCATTGAGCTGAATTGGGGGAAAAAGTCACATAAAAATTCCTATATTATTAGAGTTTCCCTGAATGAGTAAAATGGTATTAAGAGCTAAATTAATCTTTATTGTTAGTTCAGCCTATAGGAAAATTGTTAAGCACTTTTGTAGCAAATAGATTTGAACTTTCAAGTAATGAAATTAATTTAAAAATGTGGCTATGAATATAATGTTTCTAAATGATCATTTTTTCAAGTACATTGACATTTCTGGAAATAATTAATGTTAGGCGTATATCATGAAAAATGTAAATTATTTTTAAATTATTTAGCTTATCATTAATTTTATGTAACAAATTGCAATTCATTCTAGTAATTGATCTCATTTTTGAAGATATAGAGGATTATTTGATAAATAAAATGTATTAGTTAAGATAAAAAAAATTCAAATTACATTGTTAACATACGATATACATAAATAACGTGAATAAAATTTCGTACATAACAGTAACAATATATAAGTAATGGTAAAAAAAAAACAATCATTCCTCCTCCTCATACTGTTGGAAATTTTTCGAAAAAAGTGGTTAAATAGGAATTATATGGAAAAACCTTTCTTTAACTGCTGTCCCCAAATACGGTTAAACAACCGGAATTTCAGGGCACCAACTAGGCATACCTAATGAAGCTACTTATTTCCTTGCAGGTAGGTAGATATTATAGCTGAGAAAACTAACTTGGCTATCTCATGACCAACGATCTAAAACGAGGGTTCGAGTCCCAGTGTTGACACCACAATATTTTCATCATTCCCTTCAACACATGAAGAGTTTCCAGTGTCATGCACTTCACAATTTGTCACCCTGGACTATTGGAATACGATACTCTCATTCATGCTTAGATTGTAGCATCATAAAGCTACTTAACACGAAAAGTTTAGTACTTCCCATTTCTTACGATTATTATTCCGTACGGTTATTATTCCGTAATTTCAGAATGAAAATTGTAACAGTGCATATCAGGTGAACTCTGAAGCAATGCACCACAAATGGTAAATTTTTGCATGTTTTACTGTTGCAACATCTTGTGAATCATGATTTTTACTGCAGAGAAGGAAAAATATTAGTACTATGGGGGTCATTACAAAAGAGGGGTGGACTTGCCATAGTTTGACCACAAAGTATTTTAATACATTCAAGAAAATGTTTTGTATTTTTTAATACTGGTGGAAAAAAAAGTAATATAGAAAAAGAGAAAATACATTCATTATACAGAAGTATGAACGATGAAATGAAAATTATCATTCATCAATTTAGGAGCAAAAAAAACTCTTTTTCATCTCATCCCATTCAAATAAATAGCTCCTCTATAGAGAAAAGGGATGGGGGGGGTGAATAGATCTGCTCCTCAGCATCTTACGTTACTACGAAACAATGGAACGATGCGATCAAGGAGTGGGAGCAGTGGCAGAATTCTCATGTATTCGCATCCCCCTCCCCGTTCGACACCGGATTCAATTTTCGTAAAAGGCAGACTAAGAAGAGAAAGTTTAATGAAACTTGTTTGCAAAACAAAAAGAACGAAGACGGAGGGGTGAGTTTAAGGGAGGGGGGGAGATAAGAAGATGAGATGCCCTGGATGAATGGATCTCATTTCTGCAGAGAGGAGTCTTGAACTTTAATCTTGTCCGACACGAGCCTCCCAACGAGGAAACTTAAAGGCGATTTTTTTCCCTCGTCTCATCTTTAAAAAAGAAACTACGATAGTTTTTTTTCCCCACACAAAACACCCTCGAACCCTTTTCAGATTCTTATAGAAAACATCTCAGATAACACGGAAAGCTTACGACCATTTAAAGACTAGTTCGTAACAGGTATTTTTTCGAAAAATGTTCCCATTGTAGCGACACATAAAATATATAATCCTAAATAACAGGTAATAATATTTTTGACATTTTTAAAAGTTGGGGGGAAATGTTTAAAAAAAGGTATTTCTATTAATGCTGGAAAAAAATTTTTTTTTTTTTAAAAATTGCATTGCACTAATTAAATCAGACTCCATCTAATGCTTGAATTTTAGTATCCATTAGTAAATACAAATTCATCCTTAGTTTATTTATTATAATTGCATTCTACTTTTTTCTGAAGTTTAAATTCATAGAAAATAAGAAGTCTGTAATATATACGAAAGTTTTACTTTCGAGCCTTTTCTTTCCTCATCTCAAAAGAAGCGATTACTGTAGTTCCAAAGAATAGATTATACATTTAAATTTAGGAGCATAGAGACTTTTGAAGGCAGGTAATGCAAGAATGATAAAAAAAAAAATATTTCTTAAAAAAATTCAAAAATTCATTTACAGGATTCTGTAAAGATATAAACAAATATTGCATGCATACTTTTTAATCTTAATATTTATTCAAGAACTTTCAAATTAATATTGAAAGTTGATTTTTTTTTAAAAAAAAAAGATTATTCAAATGAGACTTTTTCTTTCAAAAGTAGATTTGTAAACTGCGCAGTCTGAAAGCTAAAAAGTAATAATAAGTAGTATTAAAATGTCGATTTCTTTTAATTTAATAGAATATATTAATAGGTTTTCTTATTATCAAAATGAAACTCCTAGTCTTTTTGAAGAGCACGAAACACGAAGGGAATTCATTTTTAAAATAATTCTCTCTTTTACTGCTATTTCCCTAGAGAGCAAAAGTTTTTTTTTCCTATTTCAATAGGCGGCAAATGCTTTCAGTTCCTCTAAAAGTTTAATGAATTTCAGGAGATTATTAATGAGGCAGCAGAGAAATCCCTTCGTGACTTAAAAGTACACCTCATGGAATTAGAAGGCGAATTGAATAGTTAGGTATTAATATATTCAATAAAAGAAGTGAGTAGAGCTATTTTAAGTAGGGACTGCTATTTTATCACAAAAAATCTACAGGTAATTATACTGATGTAAACACGGCTCTCTTAAAATTAATTTAACAGCAATATCACCGATAACGTGGTAATTATCATCTTATCATATGTATCGATGAATTAACAAGAAATATATGTGCGTACCTTAACTTTTTTATAGGGTCATATTTTTGTATGTATGACTACATAAAAAAGTTAAAGCATATGGCATGCTTTATACTTTTTTAACTGCTACCTATTAATAGTGCTGATTCCAAGCTTGGTTTGAAACTTGGCACAACTTGGTTTCTGCGAATCTTAAATAAATTTTTTGCAATATCTTTTGATAATGCTGATTTTAAATTGAAAAACAACTTTTTCTCAAGACTCAAAAACTCATTTTAACTCTTAGAGATTCAGGAACTTTTTGAGATGCATTAAGCGTCGTAATGACATAACGAGATCTCTATAATTTTCAAATAGTGCAAATCAATTTAAATATTTTTTATTCGAGAATACCAAATGGAGTCGAAGTCACTTAAAACATCAAACAGGGGACACTTTTTTGCGTGAAGAAAGGAGAATTTTGCACTTTAACTATGAATCTCTGAAAGTACAGAAGTATAGAAGAAGACATACTTGAAACAAGCAGAAAAGACATTAGTACTGATCGTCTCGTTTCCCACACATTAAGTACTGATTTCAAAACCAGGAAGTGTTGAGAGATTTAAGAATCAGATAGGATTGGGTAGTTGATATTTTTGACTTTGTTTAAATTTTCAAGATATCGCCTGTGAACTTTCTATTCTGGACGCAGCAAGAAATGAGTGGTTAAGGAAGCGGAAACTCGAAATGCGTGTCTAAGTAAACGGACACAGCTCGAAATGCGTGTTTAAGAAAATGGTCACAACTAGAAATGTGTGTTTATGGAAATAGACACAGCTCAAACTGCATGCTTAAGGAAACGGACGCAGCTCGAGATACGAGATAAGTATAGAAACGAACAAAAACAGAAATAAGTGTTTATAGAAACGACCAACACTCAAACTACGTGCTTAAGAAAACGGACACAGTTCGAAGTGCTTGTTTAAGAAAATGGACAAAGATAGAAGTAAGCGAACACAGCTTGAAATGCGTGTTTAAGAAAATGGTTACAACTAGAAATGTGTGTTTAAGGAAATAGACACAACTCAAACTGCATGCTTAAGGAAACGGACGCAGCTCGAGATACGTTTTTAAGAAGTATAGAAACGAACAAAAGTAGAAATAGGTGTTTATAGAAGCGACCACGACTCAAACTACGTGCTTAAGAAAACGGACACAGCTCGAAATGCGTGTTTAAGAAAATGGACAAAGATAGAAGTAAACGGACACAGCTTGAAATGCGCGTTTATGAAAACGAACACAGCTCCAAACGTGTATTAGTAAGCGGACGCAGCTTGAAGTATGTGTTTATAGAAGCGACCACGGCTCAAACTGCTTTCTTAAGGAAACGAACACAGCTCGAAGTGCGTGTTTAAGAAAATGTACATAACTCAGCCTTTCCAATCTTTAACCCAAATTCAGCCACAAAACAAATAATACATTGTCTCACTTTTTTTTAAGCATAATCATTAAGGGGCCAAGTCCGGATATGTTGGTCTGGTATATTAAAAATGTAACTTTACAAGCATCTCCTCGTATTCAGAATACAAACTGATAAAGTGTTTTTAAAAATCAAAATTCCTTACAAATACAATTTATATATATTATTACAACAACATAACATTTCTGTGTCAACCTTGTGAGAAGAACTGTTAACTTTTCATATCTTTTCAAAAAAGACTAATTTTAAAACTATTATATTAAGGAATTTAGGCAAATGTACGGCTTCACATTAGGAATTTATTTGGATTCATTAGTTAATTCATTATTAAAAAAAGAATAATTTTCATAAGAATAGTTTGAAATATGGAATGAACGTGTCAATTTTCTTAAAAATGCATTTTGAGCTATGTCCAGGATAAATAGCTCTGAGATGATATGTTCTTTATGAAAAATTATTAAATGCGTGCGTTTTTTATTTTAGCAAAAATAAAAAAAATTCTTAAATCTTTTGGGGTAAAACTGAAGATTATTGTCACACATTATACACATTATTTCCTAGTAATTTCATTTATTTCTGAAATCTGTATTCATTTTACCCATTGGCAAAATGGGACATATTTTGGGTTTGATGGCGTGCACATCTTATTTGGACGCCATCCCACTTTTCAACTGTGTTCAAAAGTTATAGTAAACAGTGCGCATGCGTCATCATTGCATGCGTTGCTATGGCGACTGCTGCTGTTTGATAATTTTTTTAGAATTCTTTTTTTCACTTGTGGGGGCGGAGTTATCGACTATGCCCATCTTCATCTATCAAAAGATACCACTTGATTGAATCAAGTTAGCATGTCTTATATACCAGTGAATTAATGTTTAATTTTCGTAGAGGTAGTTACGCCACAATACTTCCCCACCAGAATTTTATCAGAGATAGAATTCGATGAACGGATATCACTTGTTGCTGTACTTGTGAAAAACCGGGTGAGTTGGTTTTAAGGTCAACGTGTTTTTGAGTGCTGATTGTGAGAGGTGTATAAACTTCACAGTCGTAGTAGCTCCTGTGTCGTCATTAGCAGTCGAGTGCATGCAGGCAGATGTTGTGTTTAATCGAGACGAGACTACGTAGAAACAGCGTGAGGAGGTTGATTATGTCGCAGTCACAAGTAGCAAGCCAACTATTCAATGTAGATCATCCAACGAAGTAGACGTTACTGCATGTTCAAATCACGTGCGGGTCACCAATGTGGGGGCGGAGTTACCGATCATGCCAACCTTCATCCATCAAAAGGTACCTCAAGATTGATTCAAGTTAGCGCGTCTTATATACTAGCGAATTGATGTTTAATTTTCGTAGTGGTAGTTACGCCACGCACTTTTAATTTTGTCATGCGATAAGTTGGGGAGTTTATTTTTGAGATATGGGACCAGAGCTATCCCATAAATACTTCTTGAGTTCTGAATAAAAGAGAATTTCATCCTTTAAATCACATTTTTGTTTTTACTGTTTTAATTAAAAATCCGAAATTCTAACCTACAGTTCAAACTGGGTCGTTTTCAATTCTAATTCAGGTGAATATCACAAATGAAGGGGGTCACAAACTGATTGGCACGGTCCCAAAGGTTAGAGTTGAAGCAAGAAAAAAACGATGCCAGGGTCTAAACTTTGCGAGGCTGAAAAAGCTAAAGCCAAAGAACGCAGACAGTAATACCCAAATGGATACGTTATACATAAACGGAAAAACGGAATGATTCAGTTCGCAAACGCAAGAATGAAGCCCGTTCCTCACATAAGTACCGAAGTGGTTGTCAGAATTGAACCCTACCGAAGAGCGAATGGTGGCTCACTGAATCCCTCTCATGCAAATACGAGAACTGGGTGCTGATCACCAGTTAGGGATCAAGGGATCCATTGTCAACGTACCCAATGACTTGCACAAGACCGTAGACTGTCTTCCACGCAATATAAATGATTCATTCACCATCCATGTAACATTGGAAAAAAAAAAGCCTAGCTTTCAAATCCCATTTCATGTATGAACTTGTGAATCCGTAACGGGTGTATGATGCTGCTTACAATCTCCTTCAAACACCATTGTATCAATCCGAAAATGTTAATATTGATCTGATTGGCTGTTCAATGTCCATTCAATCATCAAAAGAATTTACACAGAATGTGTCTGAGCTGCATTCGAATATGTCTGCGAAATTATATGCCTAGCAGTTCAGGATTGACAGCTAAAGACGTCCAAGATGAATAAGGTACAAGATGTACACAATAAAGGTGCTTTTCCCAAAAAATTAGACAACAACCATTTTGCCAATGGGTATCCTGCGTTCTCCTTGCGCCGATCACAATTTTTTTAGTTCTTATTTCCTTTTTTTTTCTTTTTCAATAAATGTAACAACTGACATTTCCTTTCAATGCAAGTGCAGAACTAATTATAGTCAACCGTTATTTAACTGCTTACACTTTAACAATACGCATTATTAAGTTTACTTTCACTTATTAAAACATTTTTTGGTTTCATTGTGCAGTCATATTTTTAAATCACTAATTAGTTTTCGTGGTCGACTGGGTAGACTTTTGGCATAACCGGTTGTTTTTAAACGCCAACAATGGTTCTCTAGCTGCCTTACTTAAATTTTGCACAAAATGTAAGGTTATTGATTGTTTTCTCTGAAAGTGAATAAGATTTAAATTTCCTGGTAAAGAAGCCTACAGCTTTGGATGATTAATTCCAAATTGGTACAATCACAATCAATTCTCTCGTACCACGTTAACCAACTATGCTAATTTTTAGCAGATTTGGCCAAACTTCTTAAGATTAGATGCAAACTGCTTATCTTTTTCATTTACTGCATAATAAATGAATGCTCAATATGTTTTATTTTCCATTATGGCATTCTGATGCTTCGTATTTTAATCTATATTATTTTGACAAAAAGTGCATTTATTAACCTTGTAAATTTATTACTCGAACTTTTAAAAATTCCACATTTAATAGTAAAACTTATAATATTATAATTTGTTTTATCCAAAAGCGAAGTACCATTTTAGGCTATTTTGGAGTGTTTTATTGTGAATAGAACACGTACTATAAATTTCTGAAAATACTTTTTCCATTCGTGAACTTAAAGTAATGGAGAATCCATTTCTTCTTACACTTTAAATACTGATACAACAGAGAGCACCGAAATAATCCAAATACTTCCGGTTGATATATATAGAGAATATTGTTTCAATTTGAGATGTTCTTTTCGTGAAATTGCAAAGTGTTTAGAAAGGATTCCACTAACAATTCTGCAAATCACTCCAGCAATGATTCCTGGAATGATTCACTATCACAAACAAGGATTTTGAATCATCTTTGCACTATATGTTGAACAGAGTTCCACCATCAAATTTAAGATACTAAAGTTTAATATTTTGGAATCTAATATTTTGTTATTCCCTTTTTTCACCCGAAATCCATTATCCAACTTAGTAAAAGGGTGTTATACTTCGCCAACCAAAATACCTGCGAAAACACCTAAAATTGTGACATAATTTAAAATATCGCCATAGTTAGAAGTCACCAGATGTCTGGAATTGATTCCAGCGGTCTGAACTAATCACGCAAAAACGTTCATCATCTTCCCTTTTAACGAAAGGACCCGAACAAGGTATTGCAAAGGTCGTTACATCATTAAATGCGAATCTGGAATGTTCTGTCTGCTCTTTTCAGATAAGAACGCACCCCTCTCTTCCATTTAAAATAGGTTTGCACAACCATTAACGGTTTTCTATCAAAGGGTTTCACATGAATTTGAAGTGTTGTCGGTGGCAACGATATAGCTGTTATGGAATATGTCAGATACCTTCCTCCCTTATGGCTCATCCTGTGGAAAGCATTACCTTCTTTCTAAATTACCCCAAAGCTGATGATGTTTACAAAATAATGATTGTAAGTTTTATTTTAAAGCAACTAAATGATCGCTTGCCCTTAGCTTCATCATAAGTTCCTTCGCAAAATAGTGTCCGCAAATCTTGGGAAAAAAAGCCAATCCACTTTGTTTCGAATACATTTGGCTCATAAAAATTCCTTGCATTAATATTATTTTACTTTTTTAGTTTTTATTTTTAACTTGACTTCCAGTGAGTAGAAATAAATTCCTAGGAATCTATGAAATATGCTTATTAATAATGCATTACTTTCAGCAATAAAGCAAATTTATAATAATAAGACTAGATATATCACAAGCACTGTCAATTTAACTGCCGGACAGAGAAACTAATTTAAGATTATTTTATCGTTATAACCTATTAGTGATATAGATTATAAATTATGTAGGCTGGGTTGATATAGGCTTCTACAGGTTATGCCACTCACAATTACCTCAATAAACTTTGTTTCATAAAGTCGGGGTTCCGCCGAGAGAAGGGAAGATGTTTTAGGTTCGTAGCCGTTTAGGGCTCCGTAGCCGAAAAATATTGGGAAGGTTTATCATGTATATATAAACATGAAAAAATATAATGAAGATTTAAGAATTAAAAATAATAGTTTTTAAAGAAATTTTTATTATTATTAGAAAAACAATTAAAAAACCAAAAGCAAAATAATGAAAGAATATAATCTCGTCCTCAGCTCACACGATTATATCTGCAAAGAGGAGTGCTTTCTAATACTGTAATAATATAGCCAAAGTAAAATATATCAATACAATAGTGTGAGGAGCACCAAAAAAATTGAAACGAAAAAAGAACAAATTAACCAAAAAATGCCAAAATAAAACAAATTATGCAAATTAAAACAATCAAGCAAAAATAGGAAATAAAAATCAAGAAAATACAGAATAAGACACAAAAAGTAATATATAAAGCGAGTAGCGAAGTTGAATGAACTTATCCGTAACGGCATCTTTAAAAATGATTTAAAATACTTTCGTAACAAGTTTGCCAGATTACAAAATATGAAAATGGAAGCGTAAATAGAGTTTGAGGAGATCTTTTTATGGCACGTTCTTACTGAAGTACAGAAGCGCGTTGGATTTGTTAGTTACCCATTAATCAGTCCAAAATTTTATAAAACTCTTATTAAATTTAGAACAATCACTTGTGATTATACACTGTAAAAATTCTCGGTAAATGTTTAACCAATACTTGGTGCAAAGTTTCTAATTGCACCATAAATTGGATAAATGAAGAATGATTTTATTTAGGTTGCGCCATAAATTGGTAAATATGATCAAGAAATGCGTTTACGGCGCAATCGATTGCACCAAATTTTCGCACTATGACAGGCGCGAGCTTTAACCGTGACCGATAATTTATTTTTTAGCTGTTGACTAATGGCGGATTTTGTTGTCGAATCTTGCTATCATCTCCCACAAGTTGTATTTGAAATTGTCTATTTCTTTTGCAAGTAAGTAAACTTTTCTTATTTATTTGCAATAATTACAGTTTATTTCTCTCATGTCATCTTTAAAAATTTTGTTGTGTGTTCTGAAAGAGATAGTTTCAAATTTCTTCTAGAAAACTATATTCGTTGTTTGGATAATTAGATATTGTAAAATATATATAGCTCTTTTTCAATAAATAAGCAGATACATCCATTTTATGCGCACAGAAAGTGCAATACCAGTGACAAATAAACGGTACGGCGTTCTTAAGCAGCTTAGCTTTCCGCCAAATTTACTGCTGGCGAAAATGTTCTAGTTCTGTGTTTTGATTGCATTCTACCGAGCAAAAAAATCGTGTGCACTTTCTGTTAGGATTAAAACTTCTTATCAATTCCTATTCTTCTGTTTTGATGTTCATGTTCTAAATTGCTCATTTTCGTTTGTAATGTCACATAATTACAAGAATTTTTGTCTATACATTCTTAAATGCCTTTGTTGTAAAATTTTCAAAGCGAATTATATTTTCATTCAAATTTCAAATTAGCACTTGAGATTTCCAAAAGGCAACCGTTGTCATGGAAACTGGGTTGTTCTTTCACGCATGAGGTAGGAAAAAAAACAACAAAGAAGCATATTGGCGTTAAGGAAAACAAAGTGCTAATTTTTTTTTTATTCACCAAGAATCTTTCTGAAATTTGAACAAAATACCGACCAGAACAACATTTGTTTTAGAGCATTTAGAAATAAGCTGATTAATTATTATAATTTTTTTTAGAAATATAACGGGTAGTTTATTTGTAGCACGAGATGGCGCTACCTCCATTTCCCAAAAACGATAACAACTATTTTTTCTGACAAAATAGGAGATGACGCAGGACGAGCTCTGTGAACCATCCTGGTTCCCCTTTTCCTACTCATTTTGAGTAAAAACTTTCTAGTTCTTTTGTTAGTTAATGTTATCTTTTTTTTACTCTTTATTGTTAAATGTTTAATGTGATGTTATCATTAAAAATATTGAGCTCATAGTGATGATATTTTTATTTTATCATCTTGCGTCTATTACAGAAATAGATTTTCCTATTAATATTTTTTTACTAAGCGAAACAAATTTTAAATTGAACAAAATATCGTATTTAAAAAGTTAATAAATATATTTTTCCTTAAATCTAAATAAAAAAAAAATACTTAGATGCTCATAGATACTTTGCTGTAGATACCTATTTTTCCATGAATTATTATTATTATTATTATTATTATTATTTTTGTAATTTACCCACATTTGCGTTTTCTAAAGAAAGGGAAAAGACAACATAAGCATAAAATCGAAAGTTATAATTAATCATGAAAAAGGTCATATGTATTCCTTATTATATTTACAGTTGTTTTTTTTTTGTTGTTTTTTTTAATAATTTTTTTTACAAAGTTTTATTTTAATTATAAAAGTATTTTTTTTTTTATTCTGAAATATATTTTCTTCTATGAAACAAAAGAACTTTAAGTTTAAAAGATATTCCTCACAAACAATATATATGTAGAGATTTAATGCCATCCACATGAATACTGCTTGTGTGTTTATCAGCAGCCATATCCCGCCCTCTTAGAATGAACACGAACTCTTTGATCTATTCCAAGTGATGATCATATTGTTCATTTAATATTTTAACAGTTGACAGTACCTTCTGCAAAATTTTTGCGGGGTCGCCTTTCATGAAATTCAATCAAAATTTAACACGAGGAAAAATTCTAATTGGGTGTTATGGGACATTTTAACAACAACAAAAGTATAATAATATTTTAAAATATCGAAACTTTCTTTTTCAGGATCTTTATGGGTGAAAGGAATTTTAAGATAAAAATACCCCCTAGTTGATCTCGAAAAAGTATTTCATATGGTGAAATGTTAAAACATTTTTTCTGCATAAGAACAACAATTTCTCAATTTATTTTTTAATGTTGTATTTTAAAAATAGTAATTAGAATATGACTTGCTTTGATTGATCTTTCTATGTTCTAAAAATGTAAGGGTTCAAATTTTGTTTCTTCTGTAAAATTATTTCAATTCCTATACATTTTATTACCATAAATTACATTATTTTTAATCTTCTTTCATTAGCACAAGGGCACCAATAACTTCAATGCTTTTAATCAACAAAGAAGCTGAGGAAAAAACATTGTTATAACCAGTGCAAAGCCTATTAATAAAAATATTTATTGCGTCAAAATTACTGGAATTCTAGAAGATTATAAACAGTTTTTCCAAACTTCAAAGGTACTAGTTTCAAGAACAGCTTACAAACAAGGAATGTCTATAGTTTCAAGTTTTGAGAAAGAAGAACCTATGTTTGGAAAAACAATTATTATTTTGTGAAAAGGCTCCAAAGTTTTATTTGTGTGTAATCATTTTAAATTTTGTTGTGTATTTTACAATCAACTGAAAATGTGATGTACTTAAAGTAATAGTACCAGAAAAATCTGTAATAATGTATATGGGCGATTCCACGAAAAGTGGTCCTGAGTGACTAAATTTTCAAAATTATCGTAAAATCAAAAATGACACAATTTCGGAATCTAGAAGATGTACATTTTTTAATAGTTAAGATAGTTTTTTGAATTACAAAAAATATTTATGTGAATTCTAACAAAAGGTGGTACACTATGAATTTTAACAGGAATTCTCTTCTTTGTTATGTTATATTCCAATGGAGTTCTTAAAATATTAAAGAGCAATAAAATAGTTTTTAGTAATAAATATAACTATTTTACTCTTTTATCGTTGTTTAAAGTATTTTTTTAATTTGGCCTAAATTTTTTTGCTTGTTTGAAAGTCGATTAATCAAGATAGTCTAATTTCCCAGTAACACACGTAACATAATTTTGCATTTTTTTCTGTAAAAACTTTAGTAAAAAAGAAAATTTAAAAATTTTTTGTTTTATAAATTAAGAAGGCAAGATATGCAACGGAAAAAATTCTCGAATTAAAACAGCCTATAGTTAAAATTTTGTAATTAATTTTATTCAAGGTAACACACGTAACGAAAAGTTACGCGCGTAACTGTTATGTGTGTTAGAGGTACTTATACACTTTAATTATTTATTTATTTTCAATAAAAGATTTAAATCATGTTCGGACATTTTTTATAACCGCCGCGCAACTTCAATGCCACAAATACGGAATTGTAAGATTGTGGTTTTTTNACCCCCCCCCCCCCCTAAATAGTTGGTCTCGAAAAAATGTTTTAGATGGTGAAATGTTTAAACATTTTTCTACATAAGAATGACAATTTCTCAATTTTTTTTAAATATTGTATTCTAAAAATAGTAATTAAAATATGACTTGCTTTGATTGATCTTTCTATGTTTTAAAAGCGTAAGAGTTCAAATTTTGTTTTTTCTGTGAAATTATTTCAATTATGCATTTTATTAGCATAAATTACATTATTTTTAATCTTCTTTTAGCACAAAGGCACCAACAACTTTAATGCTTTTAATCAAGAAATTGGCTTAGGAAAAAATATTGTTATAACCAGTGTAAAGCCTATTAATAAAAATATTTATTCTGTCGAAATTACCAGAATTCCAGAAGGTTATAAACAGTTTTTTTTTCAAATTTTAAAAGTACTAGTTTAAAGAACAGCTTACAAACAAGGAATGTGTTTTCGAGTTTTGAGAATGAAGAACCTGTGCTTGGAAAAAATTTTATTATTTTTTGAAAAAGCTCCAAAGTTTTATTTGTGAGTAATCTTTTTTAATCTTGCTGTGTTTTTTACAATCAACTGAAAAATTTGATGTAGTTAAAGTAATAGCACCAGAAAAATCTTTAATATTGAATATGTAATAATGAATATATAATAATGAATATAATAATGAATATGTAATAAAAATATTTATTTTTCCCAAATACTCATCATATTAATTTGCAAAAAAATGACAATAATTTTTTTCTAAATTGAGTGAAATTTTAATCTTTTTTATCAAGTAGTAAATTATGTTTGTAAGAAAGTAATTTAGTCATAATGTAAATTTTAATTCAGATGAGACAGAGTATGTCAAGAAATTTAGTATCTTATTAAAATAATGAAAATTAATTTTAGATGATCTCAAATTTCAAAACTGTAAACATTAAGGCATATGCTAACATAATTTTTATTTCAAATTACTGTAAATTAAAAATATGTTTGAATTGAATGCACTCTCTTAGTAACAAAAACATACTATCTATCATATTTTTGAGTGAATATTTTGTATTTTTTAATGAATGCTGTGATATGTATAAAAAGTATAATATATTTAAATTTTGGGATTTTGCATAAAAATTATTGTATTCCTGTCTATGTATACAACATCAAAGGTTTGTTCATATTTCTAAGTTATATCATTAGTTTTACATTTCTTAATTTACTTCAAATTTAATATTGCCAATGTATGTCGTATGTACAATGTAATACATACGCCAACGTAATTAATATTGGAATGTTTTCTTAATTAGAGATTGGAGGCTGACCAATCCAATATTTGCCTACTCTTTTATATAAATTTTTATTTGTGAAAGCATTATTTTCATTTTTAAATAATAAAATAATTTCAAAATAAATAGTAATAAGAATTTGCTTCAACCCAAAATTAAAATTCTCTTTAAAACCTTAGTGGTACTAACTCTATACCTTGGTTGGTTCTTTAACGAATGAAATGTAAAAAAGAATTTTAATCTTACATATATCAACTTGAGGAAAGAAAAAAATTTTATATGAAGGAAAATATTTTTAAAGCGCCAAAAAGCAGCGAAAGTTAACATCATTATTAAATATTTATTTAAATCTATGAAAATTAATATAATTTTATTTTAGATGTGTTATGTAATATATATATATATATATATATATATGGGCAAATCTCTAGAGCCTTTAACTTTTGATAATAAAAAAAAATTTAAAGAAAATAATAGGCACACTATTTTTTCACCTCCAGAAATGCTTGAAAATGTATGAAATATCATAAAATAATCGTGAACATCGAAAATTTTGATGCCCTTATAAGTATAACAAAAAATTAAAATTTTTGAATTTTCCATATTTACCCTTTATTTTTCATCAAAAATTATTAGTATCATAAATAAATTGAAAAACTTTATTTTTAAGTTAAATTGTTATAAAATGTATAAAAAGGCTTACTTTAATTATTTTCAGTCAAAAAATATCTTTAATTAGTAAAACATAGGGAAAAAACTAATTTCTGATATGTTAAGTTCAATTAATTAATCCTGAGGTTACGGTTTGACAGGGTTAAGGTCTGGACAACCTAGGGAATAGATCGAAAACTGTACTCAGATGCAACGCAATGTGATGCACACAACACAGAAAATAAATTAGACAATGACATACATGTGCTCAAAATTTTGATTGATTTTAACATTTTCTTTTTAGATCTGCGTCTGGTTACGGTTTTGACATCGTTACTGTTACCTCACCGAATGACAGTTTGTGATAAATTCGATTAATTTATAATTACTATGAATAAAATTTTTTATCTATAATAATGATACAAGTTTAATACTTTAAATAAGCTTTTGGAATATCACTAACATAAAACTCGCAGAATTGAATTGTGTACCTTTTTCTTCAATTTTCGATGGTTACTGTTTGACGTGCCAAAATTTGGCGACAAACTTTAAGTGTTTGCAAACGTCAATAATCACGAAAAATATCATTCAGGAAAATATGATAGTATAGCTGAGCTACTAAATGATGTTTTTAGTGATTTTCAGTTTTTTTTTAAACAGAATACACATTGAAAAAAAATAAATAAAAAGTATGTTAAACACTCTAAGCGACACTCATGAAAAGTTGTCAAATGTAGGATTGAAGTAAGAAATGAAAGCCAAAAGCAAGTTACTCGCGATCAAAACTATACGTATCTTAAAGTTAGTAATGCATAGTTATTCCTGTAATTTTTTTTAGAATTAATTTTCCCTTATTATGCTATATATTTATAAGAAAAGTTTGAAGACACATAAGTTAAAGGTTCTAGAGATTTGTCCATATATATATATATTACATAACACACATCTAAAATGAAAATAGTTTTTTTTAAATTTTTATTGAATTAAATAATTAAATTATAATTTGATTTATATAAATTTGATTTAAATTATCCTCCCTTTTTTTAATGAATATTTAATAATGATGCTAACTTTCTCTGCTTTTTGGCGCTTTAAAAATACTTAATAATGGTACAGCCTTACCCTGCTTTTCAGCACTTTAAAAATACCTAATAATGGTGCAACCTTTCTTCGCTTTTAGTTCTCTTCAAAAATATCAAATCATGGTGCAACCTTCCTCCGCTTTTAGTTCTTTTCCTAGCACTGATTTTTAGTGCAACCTTTAGCTGCTTTTAAGTTCCTTCAGAATCCCATTTTTGGTGCAACCTTCTCTCATTGTTTGGAGCTAGTGAAAGCACCAATATATAGTAAAACTGAACACCAATTTCTGTAGCCAGCAAATGGCGCAGTTTGGCGCAGCATAGTTCGAAATTTCTTACAATGTAGTTCTTACTTAACTAAACCGGTAACCATTTTCTCTAACTATTTAAAAAAATTATTAACAATATTATCACCGTTTCTTAGAGAAAAAATCTCCAAAATTCAACGTATATTAGAATTTATTAAGCAAAATGAAATTAATTCTTTTCCGACTTTTGATTTCCATGATCTCCTTAGTAACATTCCCTTTTCTAAACTAAAAGATGTTCTTTTAAGTTATTACTATGATTGTTAAAATATCCTTAATTGCTAATTTAATTATTGGAAAATTCTAATTCATTTTTTGTCTTTTTAATAATTATTTTTGAAATGGAAATTATATTTTTGTTCAAATTGATGCAATACCACAAGCATCTGATTATTCATCACTATTAGCTTAATTATGTATACACTATTATGAAAAAAATTTACTCTTAAAATTAAATTAGCTTTTAGATTTATTAGTGATTTAATTATCTCTTATTTAAAAAATATACAATTTTGTTCAATAATATTTACTCCGAGGAATTATTCTTGCTTTGTAATCATGATGATGTTATTAATTTTAATTTTCAGATTTGAATATTAAAAAAGAGGAAAATATCTGTATTGTTGATTTGCACAATAAGAGAGATGATTTAAAATTTAATATAGATAAACTAATAAAACAGAATTCTATTGTTTCTAAAAACATTCATTAAAATACCATTATTTGAATGAAATTAAAAGAATTTGCAGTAATGTTTGTTTATCGAAAAAACAAATGAACGAACACTTCCAAAATTTGCTAAGAAATAATGCATATTCAACTAATGTAATTGAATCATTAAGTTAATAATAAGATTTATTTCACATGGAAATGGTTATTTACATGGTTAATAGTACTTAAAAGATTTATTTCGCGTGGAAAGCTATAAATTTTAAAATGTTTTTAAAATATATTCTTTAGACAATAACAATAAAAATTGAGCATTATATCATTCTAAAGCACTTTTTTCCAAATTTTCCACTGCACTAGCCAAAAGAATTTATAACAATTCCCCAAACACAGCATGCATTCTAAAAATTCCACACAAACACAAGGTTTTGGATTAACACTTTTAATAAATTCCTTAAATATTTTATTAGCCAAAAGAATGTTATTAATATTTTGAGCAATGAAAAATTTTTCGAGCTAAAACATTTTGTTTCAATTTTAGAGAGAGATATCTGAATTTTCTTTGAATAAAGAAATAAAAAAAAAAAGATAGAGAACGGAATCTTTTCTGTTACAATCGACGGTAAAGAAAGGAAAATTAAATTGATTTCAAATTATTTTCGTCCTTCGGAAAAAGACGAATAATAAAATAGAAGAATTGTTACAGACTTCATATTAATGAAGTGGAATTGGCTGACGAAGACACATATGACACGAATTGTTTTACTACGATAATCAATTTCTCAGCGAGTTTCACGCATTAATAAAAAATAATAGTTTCATTTTTATTATCAGTGCTAATTTCAAACCTTAGACCTCACGAATTTTTAAAATATTAATTCTAATTTTTCATCAAAATTAAAAATGCTTTCATTTTCATTTTTTTTGAACCTATAAATTGGTAATTTTTTAAATGTTCATTTATCAAGACCTTTTTGATAACTGTACTTGAAATGTGCGATTTTATCAATTATGGTGAAACAGTTTGAAATAACGTAAAAGTTTGAAGTTCCTAGTTAGAGACATTTTTTTTTTTTTGAAATTTTAGATTATATGATATTCATTCATGTTAAACCTAATTGACACGTGATAGATGTAAATGATTAGGGATTAGCTCTATTTGCCAATCTCAAAAGCACCGCTATGTTATCTAAAAATAAAAATGTTTTAACATTCTGTTGGAAGAAGTGTTGCATCTCCATTCCACGTATGCCCCACATTTTCAAGAGGTCAGCAATAGACTGGAAGATGACGCTTACACATCTGTAAAATCACTCAACTCGAACCACATTGAAGAGACGTGATCAGTTAAAACTCTGTAATCATCCATTGGGTGGTTTTTCGTGCGTAAACTAGAGCACTCAAAACATTTCGAACTCACTTTTGAGCCGATTAAAGGTTCTCAACAACTACAGAAACGGAATAACATGATTATAAATGTTATTTTTCGTGATTTTCCAGGAGTGACCAGTTTTTTTTTTCTTGATGAGCTTTTTCTGTCTCTTTTCGTAATTTAAATTATTGTTTGCACAACGCATAGTTAAAATTCCCTCATTCATATTGCCCCTAAGAATCCAGTCATTAGATTGCAAATTATGCAGATGTTCTGAATAGTTATTTTACGCACTTTATTGCTTAGTAATATGTATTGTTCTTGTAACAAAATATAACTGTTCGATTTAAAATGTGAGAAAACGCACTACTTTCTATTCACTATTCCTTTTTTTTAATTCCTATCATAATTCACAGTCTGCGTTATATGGAGCTCATTTGGCGCGACCATCACGCTCGGCAAGCATGATTTGGTGAGAAAACATTCTCCACAAAATTCAATCAGCGAATGGAACGATCGAATTCTTGAAACCGATTTTTTTCTTCTTCTTCTTCCACTGTCCTCTTGATGAAGGGACCTCCTTTCTCTCTATCCTTCATTTCTAATAACCACATCTGCCATTGCAACTGCAACCGTATCTCTTTCCACCAGTATGACGATCATCATCACCCTTGATGAGTATCATCTTTTCGAACGTGATTGGAAATGACGATGAAAAGTGAACGTTTCGTCCGCTTTTTCTCACTCATTCTTTTATCTTTTTTTTTTCAGTTACAGATGTCTATTTTATAGAATTCGATCGCCAAACTGTTGGATAATTTTCTTTTTAATAGAGCAGCACAGTAATGGATGCAGCCGTCGTTTAGATCTCTATCTTTCTGAACAAAATATTTCTATAACTGAAACCAAGAGTCGTGATGTTTCAGAGCATTCATCTTCCAATGAAGTGGTTCGAAAAGCAGGGATGGCTAGTTGGTGCGAATTCCGCGCACAGCTTGTACAAACCACAGTGCTGGCGTGAAATATCCTCAGTGATATCCACAGTGGACCAGCATCCAAGATTTCGTGACCAAAACTAGTATTTCGATAATATTTGCTTCAAAATTTGGGGGGTTTTATTTAGGGGTTTTTATGTGCAGGTAAATTGAATTCATGGTTAAAATTTTGAAATATACTAATAATACCAACAAAAAAAAATGGCGGCTGAAATATGTCGAGCGAAAATAATAAAATAGTGTAGTACGTTTAAATAATTAAATATAGCAATGAAAATATAATAATTTTCGTAATTTTATATTAAAAATGAAAAGCAAATTATATATCCGAAGTAATATTACAAAATAACGCGAATTAATTACTAAATAGCGCGAAAACAGGAAAAAAAACATACTTTTTGTTTTTCGGTATATTTAGTCCACCTTTGCAATACGGGCAAAATGGGGCAAGTTTTTTCGAAAGAAGAAACATCAAAGAAGACAACAAAAGTTTTTTTAGCTAATTACCTCGCGGAACTTTTCGGAGCTAATTTTCGAAAGTAATTCAAACATTGTAAAATATCAAACGATAAGATTTAAACTATAAGTTTGTCAAGAGTATTAAGTAATCCAACAAATTAAAAAATTGTGGTATAATTTCAGACTAATTACTCTGATAAAAATGTAACAGTAAGGGGGAATTCCTATATATATTTCTGAAATAAATTATTGTAAATACTTAATTTGGGATATATTAAAACTGCCTACACATATTTTAGTTGAAAATTTAATTTTTGAATTTTGGTCAAAGATCATGGCCTTCTGGCCCACAGTGGGATCATGGATAAGAGTCCCCTTTCCTCGAGGATAACCGTGGTAAGTTTTCGTGGTTTTTCCCCCCATGTAATGCAAATTCGGGTTAGTACCATCAAAAAGTCCTACACGGAGGTGAATTTCTCCCAATACTTGATCCAGAAGTTCCCTTGTCCTCTGAATTGGGTCCAAAATTACAAGGATACGCAGTTGAACATGAACAGTCGTAAGTAAAAAGATTGGGTCAGCTGTTCAATGACAGTTATAAAATAACAACAACAAAGAAAAAGAACAATAAAATTCTCACTCTGTATTAACTAACTGTTTTCTATGCTAAACTCGAAGCTGTTTTCTATGCTAGAACTCCAGTTTTCAGAGAGAAATTAATTTGTGTCTCTTTTTATAAGATTCCATCTCATTGGTAGTGAAGACGCTGACTTTTTGGCAAAAAAAGGTTCACAGGTCTTTCAAAACCCTCTGGAAAAGCTTTCTTGTCATTCGAGAACACTCTTAATGAGAAGGAAATATGTTACCAGATTCAAAGACAGTAGAATGTTTTTGACTTTCAAAGAAATGCAACTGTTCCACTTTTTGGTGTTTCTACAGGTCTTGACTGATCTATTGACACAGGCTTAAAATCTCGGGTTCTCTCTATCGAATGAACAATATCAAGTCTTTAATACCTCACAAGGGGCAGGGATAACCTGATTGGCAGGGCACTGGACTCACGTTCGGGAGAACGCGAGATCGAATCTAACCGGCCGAAGACTGAACATGCAGTAAATGGTGACCGGTGCACGTTAAATCTGCCGGGTCACAAATTCCTCCTTGTTCCTATAACAAATCAATATCGGTGTGCTGAATTGGAGATGGATCATTCTCCGGTCCAGGTCAAAATTACGGTCTGTGGGTGTATGAATGGATGTATGAATGGGTCCACCCTATAAACAGGTCTGACGTGACAGTAGACCAATTATTGGCCATGGATGGCTCCACTGGAAAACAAGAACAATCGTACCTTAATGGCCTACGACAACAACAACAACAATACCTCACATCTTCACACGCGTTCTGCACTCTAAATTTAAAGAGGTGTTGGAGAACTAAAGGTAAGTCATAACCAATATTTGAGTACTTGTAATAAATAAATGATTAATATTAATAATAAAGCAAGTTTTAAGGCAAGCAATCGTTTTTTTGTAAAATGAATGTGAAAAGCACTTTTTGCAGCTCATATTTACAGTAGCGTAGCCTAAGAATCTGATGGGGAAGTCACGCATCTCTCACCCCTTGTAGATTACAAAAAATTGGAAATTGGAAATTTTAATAAAATAAACTTTTCTTGAGTGTTTATTTTTATGTATGTTTATATCGTAGCCAGAATCAAAATGCATGCTTAAGAAAATGGACAAATTATATGATTCCGTTTTTCAAACATCTCTTTCTTCTTTTCGTTTTTTAAAGAATAAACTAACGAATCCAAATAAATTCAAAATGTGATGTCGTTTATTCGAATTAATCATTTCGTGCATTTTTTTAAATTAACCTGTTTTGTAGACATTAAAAGTGAGCAGTTCTTTTTAATTTTTATTATTATTTTTCATTTTGCGTTACCTATAAATTTATAATAGTGGTAGTATTGGCATTGGAGCAATTCAGATTTCTTGAAAACATTTTATCGCTTTAGTGCTCTGATTATGAAGAGATGTCTAAAAAGTTACATGCGTAATAATGCCCCTATGCTTAGTAAGGAAAAATGAACAGGAAATTCTTTGTTCAGTTGCTAAAATTGGGTTGAACACTGAAAAGGCGTATTTTTTGCTGTGTCCATTTTCTTAAAGACTCATATTGAGCTGTTTCTCTGTTTTTTACAAACGCAATTCGAACTATGAACATTTTTTTAAGTACACACTTCTTGCTGTGTACATATAATAAAATACGCATTTCGGGTGGTGTCCAAATTCTTAAACACGCAAATTGAGCATGGTCTATTTTTGCAAACATGAACTTTGAGCTGTTTCACTTTCTTACACACGTGATTCGAGTTGTGTACATTTTCCTAAACAAGCACTTCTTACTCCGTCTATATTCTTGAACACGCATTTCTTATTGCATCCATATTCTTAAATGCGCATTTCTTGCTGCGTCCATATTCTTTACCAAGCATTTCTTGCAGTGTACGTATTGTTAAACACGCATTGTTCGCTGTGTCCATTTTCTTAAATCACGCACTGTTCCCAGAATAAAAAGCTCACTGACTATAGGTTTATGAAAAGTATGTAAAAAACTTATTTAAAATGCTATAAAGAAGAAAATTATTTCCTAAGTTTAAGCACTTTTCTTAATAAGGAGGAAATTATTTTGATTTAAATCTCAGTTATTGTCTCAGTCAAATTACGTTAACACTTTTGTTGTTAAACGTAAAATATTAATTATTTGCACGAGATATTTTATATTGCTTTATTAATACTAGCAGTATTTTGGAATTCATCTCTGACGGTCCGTTTTAATTAATTAAATAATAGCTAATGATTCA
Source organism: Parasteatoda tepidariorum (assembly GCF_043381705.1). Classification (NCBI taxonomy): domain Eukaryota; kingdom Metazoa; phylum Arthropoda; class Arachnida; order Araneae; family Theridiidae; genus Parasteatoda; species Parasteatoda tepidariorum. Next base: position 361,141 of record NC_092212.1, on the reverse strand, counting down.
TTATATAAAAATTAAGAATTTGGAATGACCACCCATTATTCATTTAAGTATTCATTATATATAGTAGCTAATTATAATTAGCTACTATATATAATGAGCACTACTATGTATATTGAATAATTATTCAATAAACAATTACAAATGATTCATTATATAAATTTTTTGTCAGTCCTTAAAAATGTTCCCGTTACAAAATCTTTTTCAACAGTACTCTGAAATGGTTCATTAAATAAGTATTAATGACTCCTTATAATATTATTTTATAATAAATTATTATAAAATAGCTTTTACCATTCTTTAAAGAATTTTTCAAATTTATATCAACTTATTCAATTCCTTCGTAACTGTAAGGCATATCTCATTGAAGTGGTTAATTGCATAGATTTTTTCTTTAAAAAAATCGGGAACAAATACTTTATTTAATATGGTTTACTCGATTAAAATTGCTATCAGACAATTTAATATCTAAATAGTTATATTCAAAATGTCGAGGTTTTCGACACTTTTTTTATATTATTTAACATGAATTCAAAACGTCTCGGAACGAAAAGAACAAAATGTTGGCACCTAATTTTGTTGCGCTTCGGCATCTAAATAGAAGTAATGGGGAGAAAATGACTCTTATTTTTTTCCAAAGTATTTTCTTTTGACAAGATTCTGTGTCAAGTAAAAAAAAAAATATATGTATAAAAAAACCTCACACAAGAAGATGGATAAAAAGGAAATTAATACTGTAGGAGCAGTAAATATTCGGAGTGTGTGGTGGTCACAGATATTGCAGTGTTGGCGTCGAATGGACAATAAATTTTCCGAAATGCAGACGATAAACTTTCCAGGCTCCAGATAAAAATAGAATGTAGTAGTTTTTGCTAAACATTTTTCGACATTGTGAAAAAAGGTGGTGTTCAAAATTTGTAGTAAAACATTTTTTTTCGTCGCTTACGTATTGGTCAATCAAGAATAAAGTTTAAATATCGTCAGTGTTTTCATTTTCTTTTTTATTCCTTTTATTGGGTTCTGCAAAATGTCCAATAATTTAAAAAAGCCAATGAAAATTAAAATCAAGTAAGTACAAACGTTGCCTCCTGCGATCCATCAGGAAACCAAAGAATTAATTGAGTCATATCAAATCATAAAATTATAAATAAATTCCTACTGCGGGTGCACTTCTGACTAGAAAAAGCAATGTAACAATTTTTTTCAAAATTACTGGCATTTTCAGCAACAATGTGATAGTAAGAAAGAGATTAAATGACAATAGCATTTCGTTAGAGATAGTCAACCCTAGAAACATAGTTTTTTCCAGTTAGTCAAGTCATCTGTTGGTGAATATTGTGCTATGTTTGAAACTTATTCGCTTTTAAAAGTAACCATTCATCCCGTAACCATCAACAGTAAACATTCATTAAAAATAACCATTATAGCTTCGTAATCCAATGCCGGAAAATGATTATTTTTATATTAAGAATGTAGCACTTACTGTTTCAGAACTGTTACGTCGTCAGTTGTAGCATTCATAATTTTATAAAGTAATAAAAATTATCTAGAAGTTTCTATACTTTTATTTTTTAACAAACAGAGCAGTTTCGAGATAAATTTTTATTTTAAAATAACATAATGCGCATATTTCGCCTTTTATTGTTTCAGACCGTTTCATCGCTATTAGTTAAAGAATACCGTTAATTGCATTAAGTGTGTTTCTAAATCGTCATGTTTAAACATTTCGGAAGAAGTTCCTCAAAATGATATTTTTCATGATACATATTGAATATAAATGGTTATAACAAGTTTCTCTTTTTGTATTACTTTTCAGTCATGGTCTGGTATCCTAGTAGGACATTTACTTTCTAGCAGATTTCTTACTGTCGTTATGTGTGCTAATAAAAACCACGCGCAATTTTAAAGTAAAAATATTTTTTTTACTTGCCTCCTATCTGGGCACTCGTTTCATCAACAATGAGCTCCTAGTCAGTTATTAGGGAGCAACTCAACCATCCCTACTCGCTAATACCAGACTGTTTCTCAAACAAGTTTTCTTTTCTTGACGATAACAGACTTTTAAAGAAAAATACAAAAAAGTATTCTATGAAAAAATCCTAAATTGCTTTAATCTATTAACAAAGATTTGGCTTCACAGCGTTAGTTCCTGTTTCTATTGACCTGAAATTTAAGCCTAATCATTTCGATCGGTTACAATAGCAACTTAATCAACAATTTTGATTTTTTAGTTCTTCTTTTAATATCCGAATACTGAAAAAACTCATCAAGTGCTTTTTGCTAAAGATATTACTTAGCAATTACAAATTCACTTGCAATTTAGACTAATTATTTTTTTCATATGTTAACTGTTTACAGTTGTTCATGAAATATATTATGAAAACAAATATAGCCTATCAAAAACTAAATACATATATCAGTTAGAATGTAAAATAGGGTTGACCTCAAATTAAGCACTGTACCTTGGAGGTTTTACAGCAAATATGCTGCCCATAAAATCTTCCATTTCCTTTTAATATCTATCTTCACAATTAAAAAATCTCACTAAATCATTTTTTCTTGTATTTTCTAGGAATATAAAAGATAGTTATACGAGTAATAAGAAGGGCCCCAACTGCAAACTTTCACCCTACATCTTATTTACCATTTAATGATTTTTAAACAGTAATTTAATAGGTTTACCGCAAATATATAAAAAATATATGAAATGGGTAAAATATATGAAAAATATAGTTGAAGACGAGTTCAGATATCTATTAAATATCTCTATAATCAAAATAGAGCTGAATAAGAAATATCACAATATAAGAGATAAATAAATAGTTTATTGGACGATATGATATGCATTAATTCAATGTCAGGAGAGAATTTTTTTATACCAAAAGAGTTTTAGAAAAAGCAACTATTTCTCTCTCTAAGATGTCCCAGAAAAAAAATTGGTTTGAAAATTTAATTGAAAAACAGAAGAAGATAATAATAATGTTTGACGAAAAGATGGTCTCCTGAGTTCTGCCTAGAAAAGAAGGCTATTTTCTCGTACCCACCAATTTTTAAAAAAAATGTAAAAGAAAGTTCTGTAATAGAACTAGCTATCAGTACAGTACAGAAATAACTGTAAGAACAACATTGTGTTGCAATTTGAGGGCAACAGCCACTCTTGGTAATACTTTATTTGAAATGGTTTGATAAGCATCAAAATAACATTTTTCAAGGTTATTTCAGTCAGCAGCGTCATCTGTTGTTGTACTTGAAAATTTATTCTGAAATTCGTTTCGAAAAAAAAAACTAATTTCCTAAGCAAAAGTCAGCAAATCATCCATTTTAATTGTTTTTCAAATCATTCATGATTTTTTGTACATCGCTCAAATAACGGTATTTTTCCAAAAAAGATTTGTAGAGATAAGTAAAATTACTTTTAAAAAAATGGACGGTGTATTACCATGCATTGTTTTCCAGCAAAAGAAGAAAAAATATTGAAAATCAAAATTGTGTCTTCGAAAAGAATGCCTTTTTTTCCAGAATCCTGTTGAATGTCTTTTCTGTCAATAAAGTTTCTTCAATTTTTTTCCCTTTTTTATTCGATTTCTCACAACAAACTTTGATTCGAAAAACCCCACCAACTCCCATCAGTTTGACCCATCAGAAAGGGGAGAAAAAGACTACATAAAAAAATGTCGAGAAGGAAATAACGAAAATCCTGGTTGTTTCCATTTATGCATTCAGAATCCTTTTATCGATAGATTCTTTTTTTCCCCAAATAGGGATTTAAATTTCGTTATTTTTCCTTCCTCCGCTGAAGAGGGGGGTGGTCGCATTAGTGAGTGTGTCAAAAAAAAAAAAAAAAAAAAAAAAAAAAAAAAAAAANAAAAAAAAAAAAAAAAAAAAGAATATAAAAGGTGAAAGAAGGGCAGGAAAAGGAAAGACCTTTTCAAAGGTTTGACTTGTTCGTCCTTATTTATTCCTGAATTTGTTCACCCCTTTTATTGCTTTCTCGGAATGTCCAAGAAAATGTCTCAACTTTTTTTTGTCAGTTAGTCTTTTTCTCTCCCACGTTCGTCAATTTTCATAGTAGTAAGAAAACAACAATAAAAACGAACAAAGTTAATACAGAAACTGCTCAGAAAAGAATAATTTGTCTTAACAAAAGTCTCGGAATGTTTTAAGAATGTAATATTGCAGAATTAGGTCTTTTTTCTGCAACAAAATAACAAACGTTTCAAATAAGAATACGACTTGATGTTAATACGTTATTATAAATTTGTTTTAAGTTAAAGTAATTCGCAAGACTTTAAATTTTTTTTTAATACTTTTGAGAGAAAGTTTTTTTTTTTTCTATTATTATTTCATGATCATGGTAGTGAAATATATTTGAAAGAGATCGAGCTTAGCATTTTTTTGTGTGCTTTGAACTTCTATTAAATAAAATTTTAGTTATTAATTACTTCAATCAAATTAGAAATTTTTTTTTCTCGTCGATAGAGTGTAGAAGTCTGACATCTTTAACCGTTGGAGAACCAAATAATAAGCCAGAGAACGTTAAACCTTAAATAGATTCATTGGAAAAAATGTAGACAGACCTGAAATGTAGTTGCTGGTGTGACATGCTGTAATCGCGAGTTTTCCCTCGTTTGGTGGCAGTATTTCATAAAAATAATGATAGAAGATGAAAAATAATAAGGATATAAGAATAAAAAGTAATAGAAAAAGGATAAATATCAAAGACAGACCGTCTGATGAAGTAAAAATTGTAAAAGGTTGCTATTTGAAGAATACCGAAATTACAATAAATTGCAATTAATATTTGGGGATGTTAGCAGAGTTCAAAAAATGAGATAACCTATGTAAATTTTTCCTAGATTCATGATGTTGGACGACATTGTGAGAGTACTCACAAATGATATCCTTTCCCCCTTATGAAGTCAATGAATGTGAAACAAAATGAATGTAAAATAAACTCAACTGCCATTGCAGGCGTTTAAAGCTTGTCATGTTCATTTTTTTGCTAAGAATGATATTTCTATTCAAAGCCTCAATTAACTCGACGCAAATTCATTAACTTCATTAATTTTTAGAAAGGTTATACTTTTGAAATGTTAGATAGTTTTATTATTGTTGAAAACATAGCTAATCAAACTCAAACCTATCATTAAAACTTTTATTTTTTTAAAAAAAAAATAAGGCTAGCCTAATCCAAATCCATTGTCAGAAATATTTTTATAAACGTAGTTAAAAAAATTTTCTGAACAGATTGATGCGGAATTTCCTGATGTAATTGATGCGGAATTTCCTGATGTAAACATTTCAGAATTGACAGGCATTGATATTTTATCAAAAAATCAGGTGCAAGTCACCTGCAAAAATCAAATCCTTAGTTGAGTATGACGCATGTATATGTTATGGCAGTAGTGAGTTGTTTTATGATTGCAATATTTTGATTTCATATCCCGGAATTTTTATACCTCCTGTTTATGAGATGGAGAAAAGACATATTTTTGTCTCTGAGACCCCCAACAACTCCGTAAAACGTACTTCCAGCAGAATTTATTGTATTTTCTTCATGAAAAAAAAAATATGAGAATGACCGAGAGTAGAATGCAATTTTATGAAAGAAAATGTATTACTCACAGCTGTAATTATGCCTCAAAATGTTCAATTTTTTTATTTGTATTACTACTAAGTGGGTGTAAATGATGAAAATATATGACTTTTAGACTGATACAAACAGACATATTTGTTTCATTATTCCATTTTTTTATTCATCCTCATCAAATATATATAATTAGGTTTAAACAACGTAAATTAAGATTAAAAAAAAGTATAATTAATAATTATTAATATTATTATTATTATCAGTGTACAAATCAGAGTACAAATATTTCCTTTGCTTGCTAAGTATGGTTACCCGTAAAATGATCAGACGTAAAACATATTTTATTAGATTTATAAAAATATCTTTGTAAATTGTATTTTCCATTCTTAATTGAAACTGATTACACTGGTCAACCGTGGTTTCGTTAGAAAGTTACATTTAACAGTTTCTAATGAACTTTTCAATGATAACCCTTAATATGGCCACAAAAGTTGACTTTGATTTTTCTTCTTTTAGATCGATTAAAATAATAGTAATTGTAATTAAAATAGTGTTTCTGGAATGTGAAAATCTTCTCATCAATTATGAAGAACTGATTTCTGAATTTCTTAAAAAATTTTAGCTTTGGGCTATACCATGTTCCTAAAATTACATTTTTTATGGATTCTCATTTGGACTTATTCCCTGAAAATCTCTGCGCTGTGAAAGATAAAAACATATTTTGACATTAAAAATTCGTTATTAAGGAAACTGAAATCAAACAACTATTATTAATATTACATTAGTATTACAAACTACTTCTGGGTGCTAAAAAGGAATGCTTCTAAAGTAAACTATAGTAGAAAATCATTAACAATAGCATTTTTGATGACTTGTATTCAGAAAATAAAAAGCTCCAACTTGTCAATCCGTGTAATCTAAGATAATAGATAAACGTAATTCAATACAAATCATTATGTCACCTGAGTTAATAAAACCGGATCTTATGACAGCTCTGTGGCACTGAATCGCTGATAAATTTAATTTAATTTAAAACGTGAAAAAAAAATTTAAATAGAACAAAACAGAATTTAACATTACGTTATTAATTCCTCTAATAATTTCCTTCTCGAACAAAAACTCTCGAGTGTGGCGAAAATAGTTATGTTGCGCATGCAAAATATTAAAGTAAATAAAGTATATTATTATATGGACAATTAATTAGGCTAAAATTTAAAATGCAATTATATTTTATACATATATTCCTTACAATCAAAGATATTTTTGTACAAATTTAACCTCCATAACTGCGTATTTTCTTTTTTCATCTGAAATCAGAGATATTAAGAAGGAAACGATTCGGAGTTTGCATCTGCGCTCCATTAGGAGGCATGCTAAAAAACAACTTTTACAGGACTTTCATAAAAGAGACAAAGAACCCATGCTTGTTACTACTGAATATATTAGTGAGAGTTCGCAAATTTTAAGTTAGTTCCCGTACATAAGATTTCAAGCAATTGCACATGCGCACAACTAGTGCACATGTGTCAGTTCTGGTGAAATACTTATGAGCCAGTGAAAAAATACCTAACTTACGTGATTGAAAAATAAGAGATTTTGAATAGATCCGTAAGTCACAAACGCTAACGAAGTGGAATATCATTTTAATATCATTTAAATATATATATATCGTGTATATAAAGAGAGAGAGATTTCATTTTTATATGGAACTAGTGCAATTAGACAACCATAATGTTAAACAAAAACCAATATAATTTTATTAAATCCAGCAATTGTAATATCTCGCAATTAAATTCTAAATTTCATAAGTATATTACTTTAAATTCGCATTTCATGTACATGTTTTTAGTTCGAATTCATGCTTAAACAGAAAACAGCATTTAACAGCTGTAAACAGCGTGTTTGTAGCTTTGTCTTTGTAGCAGCGTGAATCACGCCAACATAATTTATAGATACGTAGCATCTGAAATAAACGCGAGCATCCGCAGTTGCTGCAATCTTACGTACGGGTGCGTACGGAAGCTAACGTAAAAGTGAGAAATCTCCCTATTGATTCTGAAAGAAACGTAAGAAAATCTCTAACATATTTCTCAACGGACTATGAATCAAATTCAATTGTAATCATTTAGTTTAATTTTTTAAATTATTTTAATAGAGGTCTCAATGAGAATGCAATATTCAATTGTATGGAATTAAAACAAAGAGAGAAAAACGCAATTTTTTTATTTAGAAATGCATCACACAAATATATAGCAGGGTGTTATTTAATTTCTCATAGATAATCCTATTTCTCGAATTATTTTTTTATTTTATAGTAAAACCGTCGTTGAACAGCCGACCGAATTTTTGGGATTACGACTATTAATGTTCATCTCCGTAACCCTGTCATTTTGTATCCAATCCAGAAGACAAGGGAACTCCTGGATCAATTACTGGAGAAATTTGCCTCCGTGGAGAGCTTTTTTGATGGAACTAACTCGTATTTGTATTATATAGCGAGGAAAACTACGAGGACCTCCCACAGTTAGCCTGACGGTAAGGGGACTCTAACCCATTGTCCGTCCACCACTGAGGATATTTTACGTCAGCACTGTGGTCAGTGCAAGCTGGATGTGGAATTCCTATCAACCAGCAATCACTGGCATTCGAATCCGGTTCAACCCATTGGAAGGCAAACGCTCTATTCCCTGAGCCAACATGTCTCATTACTCGAATTATTAAGGATACGTAACAATTTAATATAACTTTTACTTTTTAAATGATTAAATAGTGTTTAATAAGAAGGGGAGTGGGTGCCACATCCTATAAAAAAACCGGAATAACAATGTCAAATGATGATGGATTGAAGTATGATGTTTTTGAAGTTGGATGGTTGACTAAGAATTCGATCGATTTTAGTTTCATTTTAAATTTCTCTTCAAAATTACATTATTGAAAATGGTCTAAGATGTGGTTTACCGAACGATTTGAAAATTTGTAGACCACTATTAAAAAACAAAATATTCGAAAATGCTAAATAAATACATCAAAACAATTTTTTTTTTATCTTTGAATCTTTTAGAATTTGCTTAAATACTTTTAGAGTTATGAAAGTAAAGAGAAACATTAACATTTAGGAGGAAAAAAAATTTCCAGTTACATCTATCTAGAAAGTCGAATATTTGAATCTATCGAAGGAAGATTCATAATTTTTTTGTCTCCGATTTCGTAACTCAAAATATCATATGCACTAATCAATATAAAAATTTAAGGTCAACCTTATAAAACATTAAGATTACGTTTTAGTTTCGTAATGTTTTTGTGGCATTATGTACAAAGGATTTCCAAAAATACGATAAAATGTGTAACGAGTTTTATTTATTATGCTTTTGTGTAAAATCGTCAGTGATGTTTGATTCGCCCTGTTTCACGTGTTGAAAATGGGGTGTGTACCCATAATTAAAGTTAACACGCACAATACTGACCACCATCCCGTTGTACTCAGCCTTCATTACACTGCAACCGGCAATACATTGTTTTAATACAGTTAAAAATGTTGTTTCATTATCTCTTTGAATTAAATGTTGACCAACTAAAACAATTGTGCTAAGAAACTCTTAATTTCAAGAAAACGCGAAATAGAGCTTTCATATACAATTTAAAGAGTATAAATGATAGTACGTAAGGAGCTGTGCCCATCTCCGAGAGTCCGTGGGTTCGAACCCCACCTGCCGAATATTCCCCATGTAGTAAATGGTGACTGATGCACGTTAAATCTGTCGAGTCGCAAAGTCCTCCATGTTCCCATAACAAATCAATACCTCTGAGGGTACTGGATAGGAGATTGATCGCTCTCTGATTCAGGTCAAAATTACGATCTGTGGATGAATGAATGGATGTATGAATGGGTCCGCCCTATAAACGGGTGTGGCGTATGGGTGTGGAAGACGTCGAATTCTTGGCCATAGGTGGCGCCACTGGAAAACAAGAACAATCGCACCCCTCTGCCTTAACAGNTTTCAAATGAGAAATATAGGTATATTTATTTTGATTTCTTCATTGACCTCCTAATCTGGGTTGCCTATGATGAAAGGATATAATATATTTTCTCTTCTTTTCTTTTCTCCTGTCATTGTCCGTCTTCATCTGAACATTCTTTCTCTTGTATCGAATACCTGTCAATGAAAGCGCCATTCTTTTTCCAATTTTCTTGCTTCTTCCAACCCCTCATCTTCTGGGTCATGTGATAGGATAAGTCCCTTCCTCTTCCTCCGATTTCTTCTTTTGGTCTTTCTTTTTTTATTTCAGTCCTTTCTCTGCTGCTCTCTTAATAAAAGATTCCCCCTCTATTTCTCACCCAGACAAAAAAAAAGCAATCAGATAAGAAGATATAAGTAATATAGTTATTAAAGATTGAGCCTCAGTTTTTAAGGCATTGGGCTGTCATTGTGAAGAGCTGGGGTTCGATCCCCATTTGCGGCTTTAAGAAAACCAAGTTTCAGATCGATGGGTACCAGCTTGTCTAGGAAGTAAAATCTGCCTGCAAGTAGTGATAACCACATTGTCACAATCATGCCGTTGGTCACGAACTCGTAGATCCTCATCCCTCATGACCCCCTGGCTTACAACGGGCTGTTACGGGAATGCTTCACTTCTTTTAGATATTAAGGATTGTCGTACTGTCTCTTTTCAATCAGTTTACTTTTCATTTGATTCAAAAACGCATTTCATTTGATTCAATTAACGCATCTTTATAAGTGTAAATGAAACACTATTATAAAATACGAAATTTTAAACGGGACTACATGTAAATGCATCTACTCTAAAATCGCAGACAGCACACGCCTTTTGCATTAATACAGCTCTAAGAACAGAGATTTGATTTCTTGAAGCTACTGCTGACGAAAAATATATTTATTATACTAATTTCCTTGATCTACGGACACTTCTCAAAAGGTGTTAACAATAACGGTAAATAATTCTGAGCTCTATATATACTTATGTTATGTACGCTAAATGCTCCCAATTTATGCAATATACTTTTTGTTTTCAAATATAATTAGCGCTTTAATACCATATCTCATTGGGCATCAGATAATCTTAAATAATAAATTTACAGGAAAAAAGTGCTGACGTGTAAAATATATGATTTGGACAATACTATATTAAGTGCTAGAAAATAATATTTTGCTGTAGAAATACTTCATAAAAACATAGAGCTTAAGTACTTGAATCCTTACCCTCATTAATAATAAAAATTGGAGCAAAAAGAAGTAAACGTAGGATCTTGTGCATGAAGGTGAGTATCAGGAGCACATGTAAATGATTAGAAGTGCAGTTTGATTGCACATGACGTAATACGACCAAAGGATTTCGTTTTCCATGGAATATTAAACAAGTACTCGTTTAATAGAGATAAATAGAGAAGAAATCAATAAATAGAGAATTGATGCTACAGACCTTACACGAGTTTAACATCCCTCATAAATCAATCAGGTTGATTAGAATGACAACTTCATCTACTAAAGCGAAAGTAAAGGTACAAAATAAAATTTGATATTGTGACTGGATTGAGACAGGGTGACATTCAGTCAACCTTGTTGTTTAATGTATGCCTTGAAAAAGTGATGCGTAACACGGTATCAAATAGAGGAGGTACTATTTTTAATAGAACGAAACAAGTCCTTGCCTTCGCCGATGATGTAATATTGATAGCAAGAAGTAAAAATGCACTTGCACCTTTTTAAAAACTTAATTAAAGAAGCTAGTCTTTTTGGTTTAGAAATAAATAGTGATAAGACCAAATACATGATAATGGATTGTAGGGGAACGGATATAGACACAGAACTACAAATCAATGACATGACAAAGTGTGAGAGAGATTGGGAATTTAAGTACTTGGGTTCAGTTGTCACTGAAAACAATGATATTATGCCAGAGATTAAGCTAAGAATAAATGCTGGAAATCGCAGTTATTTTGCACTTAAGAGATTGCTAACAACAAAAGTAATAACGAGAAAAACAAAGCTTCAGGTTTATAAAACTATAATCAGACCAACTGTTATCTATGGATCAGAGACATGGGTTCCAAACCAGAAACAAGAAAAAATGCTGATTAAATGGGAAAGAAAAATTCTTAGAACTATTTTTGGACCTGTCAAAGACAGTAATCGGCGGAGAAGGCGATACAATTTTGATATTGCAAGACTATTTAAAGAAAAAGATATAATCAATTATGTGAAAGCAAGGAGAATTCAATGGCTAGGACACCTTGAGAGAATGGAGGAAAATAGAGGCACTAAGAAGTAGTTCAAGGGGCAGTGCCAGGGCCAAAGGAAAAGGGAAAAGCCGGTCAAAAGATGGTTTGACGAGTTGGAAAAAGCCCTTAAGACTCTAAAACTCCAAAACTGGAAACAAAGAGCTAGAGACAGGCGACTTTGGAGGAAAATTGTTAGTGAGGCCATGGTCCAACATGGACTGTAATGCCAGAGAGTTAGTTAATTAGTTCACTGGGCATCAGATTATCTTAAATAATAAATTTACAGGAAAAAAGTGCTGGCGTGTAAAATACATGATTTGGTTATATTAAGTGCAAGAAAATGACATTTTGTTGTAGAAATATTTCATAAAAACATAGAGCTTAAGTACTTGAATCATTGCCCTCATTAATAATAAAAACTGAAGCAAAAAGAAGTAAACGCAGGGTCTTGTGCATGAAGGTGAGTATCAGGAGCACATGTAAATGATTAGAAATGCAGTTTGACTGCGCATGATGTAATACGAGCAAAGGATTTCGTTTTCCATGGAATATTAAACAATTACTTGTTTGAGTGTACTTAACCTGATTCAAACGGAAAATCTAACTATTGTGTACAAACGCCCAAAAAAACGNGATGAAAAATATATTTATTATACTAATTTCCTTGATCTACGAACACTTCTCAAAAGGTGTTAACAATAACGGTAAATAATTCTGTGCTCTATTGATATTTATGTTATGTACGCTAAATGCTCCTAATTTATGTAATATACTTTTTGTTTTCAAATATAATTAGCGGTTTAATACCATATCTCATTGGGCATCAGATTATCTTAAATAATAAATTTACAGGAAAAAAGTGCTGACGTGTAAATTACATGATTTGGACAATACTATATTAAGTGCAAGAAAATAACATTTTGTTGTGGAAATATTTCATAAAAACATAGAGCTTAAGTACTTGAATCATTGCCCTCATTAATAATAAAAATTGGAGCAAAAAGAAGTAAATATAGGGTCTTGTGCATGAAGGTGAGTATCAGGAGCACATGTAAATTATTAGAAATGCAGTTTGATTGCGCATGACGTAATACGACCAAAGGATTTCGTTTTCGTTGGAATATTAAACAATTACTTGTTTGAGTGTACTTAACCTGATTCAAACGGAAAATCTAACTATTGTGTACAAACGCTAAAAAAAACGGACCACCTTGAATAACTTTTAATCAAATGATCGGTTCTTCACGTTCTAGTACTCATTCTTGATGGTTCGAGGGAATGACTTCAAATATGCTAATGAATTAGTGCAGACGATATTTTAAGTTACGAAATAAGAAACGCACTTTCTCTGAATAAACATACATTTTTTTCGCTTCACAATGCATTTCATTTTTGCGTATTTCGAAGTAAAAGGAGTCGACGGTCTTAGAAAGTAGAAAATTAGGCGCACTGCGTCCTCGCACATATTTGCACATAACTTGGTGCAGATCGGTTCAAAATTGCGGGTTGCAAAGGTACAGTGTGCAAAAAAAAAATAAACAAATACTGTAACAGTTCCTCCTATAACTCTTAATGAAATGATTGGGTCTTCATGTTCAAGGGCGCATTGTTAGTGGCTCGAGGAGATAACCTCAAATATGCTAATTAATTAGCGAAGACACGATTTTAAGTTACGAAATCAGACGCAAAAACTTACTTTCACTAAATTAGCGAAGTTTGTCAGACAGCCGCACTCTGGGAAATAGGGTCCCCATAGTTTGGTCAGGAAAACGATTCAAAGTTTAGACGTCATTATACTAATTTCAGTTTTTGCGTATTTCGCTTTATTTCGGGAACTTTTTAAGCTAATTGAAAAATTTTTGCTTATTGTGAAGTTCGTCTATCCCAAAATAATTCTGTGCAAAAAATAAATTTTAGTTAGCATTTAATATTTTTCATTTTTTATTTAATAATAGTAGACAAAATTTTAATTGTAAGTCATACAGTTTTTTTACGTTATTTGAAAGTAAGTAGACTTACATGACAAAATACAAAATTTGAGTGAAAGCGGTTAAATAATTCCTGAGAAATCAATTTTTTTTTAAAGTTGTAAATTTAAATTTTGATTTGTCAGGAACTATACTGATTTTGCTCAAATTTTATATTTTGCCATGTAAAATTATATTCTTTAAAACTATGTAAAAGATTGCATACCTTGCAATTCAAAATTCTTTCCGCCATCATTAAAAAGAATTATACAAAATATTAAATATTTTCTAACACTTATTTTTTGCATGGAATAATCATTGGATAAACGAATTTTGTAATTGCGTGGAAAATTGTTTTAATTCAAGATAGAGCGGAATAGCAAAAAGTAAAATTAACATTAAAGGGTCCAAACTTTTGATCATTCACCTGACCAAACTATTGGGACTGTATTTTCCAGATTTTGGGGATCAAAAATCTGAATCTGTCGAAAAAAACAGTAAATTTATTCAAAGAAAGTACGTTTATGTGTCTGATATCGTAACTCAAAATATCGTCTGCACTAATTCATTAGCCTATTTGAGGTCACGCCCTCTAGCCATTAAGATTGAGTACTAGAACGTGAAGATCTGATCATTCGATCAAAAGTTATTCAGGTAGGTCCGTACTTTTTTTGCTCACTGTACATCTTCAGAGACCTGTAACAAACGCCTCCCTTCTGCCTATGATGTACAATCGCATACAGCTCTAACAGCTGGTGAGATGGTATGGGGTTTTCAATTCATACGCATATGAATTGAAAACATTCACTCCAAATGGAATGGTTGTTTGTTTGTTTTTTCTTCAAAAACAAAAAGTCTTTCACTTTGACATAATTTAATGCCATTATTTCCATACAATTTATTTTAACATATTAATAAAACATTGCCTAAAATGTGCCACTGCTTTGTTAAAAAAAGCAAAATATATATATTTAAAATATCTTTTGTGTAACAAAAACGACGTCCATTTTATCTCTACGCTGTATTTAAGTTCAAATGAAAATTTCAGATACGAGAAAAGTCCTTCATTTCTTCCATTAATTGTTTTTAAATATCATCCAAAATAAGCAGGAAATAGTAAAAACAAATATGCAGGGTATTCTCCAATGTATATATATATNCTCGACTCTTGTAAGATAACAAAAATTGAAAATGTATCACGAACATTAGCGGGAAAATGGCCGACTGCACGGACGTCGGATTCGAGAAATTTGTTGTCCGCGGGGAATTTTTGACAACTGGCGGACGGGCTGTTTTTCGAACCCTGATTTAAACATATTAATAAAACATTGCCTAGAATGTGCCACTGCTTTGTTAAAAAAAGCAAAATATATATTTTTAAAACATCTTTTGTGTGACAAAAACGACATCCATTTTATCTCTACGCTGTATTTAAGTTCAAATGAAAATGCGGTAAAGGCGAAAGTTCAAATGTGGTTCAAATTCAAAGTTCACGTTAAGTTCAAATGTGGTGCGGGGAAAGGCGAAATCAAAATACAGTCAAACCCCGCTATAGTGAACCTTCAAGGGACTGAAATTTTGGTTCACTATAACCGGGTGTTCACTATATCCATTACGCAGGCAATTTAACTAATGGTTCCCCAAATCCTCCCTTTTGTTACACATTATTTAAATAAATGACTGAAAAATATTATGTAGTAGCGAAAAATGTGTTATTTTTCATTACTCTTCGTCTTGCTTACAAAAAAAAAAAANCACATTATTCAAGTAAATGACTGAAAAATATTATGTAGTAGCAAAGAATGTATTATTTTTCATTACTCTTTGTCTTGTGTACAAAAAAAAAGAGTAATCTTTAGCTGATGAGCAATCCTCAACATCAGATATGGAAACACTTCCCGACTCTCAGATAATTTTTCCTGAATTTCTGTTATTCCGCTTTTTAAACTTGTCTAACCTGCCATTCGAACGCATAAAAGTATTCTCATAAAATCGCTTAGCAAATTCATCGACATTTGTCCAGATACTGGAAGATTGCTGCTCCTTCGAATGGTGAACCACTTCAGTAATGCTTCTTCAACATCCTTGTGATCTGCTTTTTTCAACTTTTTTCTTCCATCTAAATTTTTTTCATGAGTAGAAATAATTAATTGCCAATTTTTCCATATGCTACAAACTGCAGATTTGTATAGTTTATATTCTATTCAATTTTTCTGATTATGCCCATTTAATCATCAATGTAGAACGTTTCACGTTTACTGCTCGCCATAGTTAAATTTGAGACACTTGTTTGCAGGATTTATTTTAACTGAACTGAGAGCAAAAAGGAGTTGAACAGAGGGCCTTATCAACACATATTAGTGTCCAACACTTTGACCAATAATGAATAATTCACTCATTCCCTCTGACAGAAAATGCATATTAATCCTACTGACACCTTACAGGTGCATTATGTGCGTGGGTTGGAAATATCTGCTTGGTTTGTTTAGGGATGGGAAACTGAGATAAAAGAAGCTTATCGCTAAATTTCCTCTATAGATGGTTGTAAAAATCGGTATATGTATTTATTTTAAAGTAAAAATTTCAAAATTATCACAAAAAATGAGGAAAAAAATCAGTCGAAGACAGAAAAAAGTTCATTATATCCATCAGCTTCCTGACATTTTTGGTTCACTATATCCACAAAAAATAACATTATACGTGTATAGCAAGGCACGCGACCGAACATTTCGTTCACTATATCCGGGAGTTCACTATAAACCATGTTCACTATAGCGGGGTTTGACTGTATGTTCAATTCCCAATGAAAAAGAAGTCTTCAAAAATAATTTTATTGTCGGATGAAATAATGAAGTGTTATTATCAATCGCTTTTAACTACTCTCTATTTATTCAGATTAGTTTTGCAATTTTCAGTACCATTTTCTTCAGAAGTGACTTCTTAGATTGCAAAAGCGTTTTCATTTCTACCCGGAATAAATACTTATTTGTGACCCATCCCTAATGTATCTCAATTTTTGACTAGGAATTAAAAATATATTGAATGGTTTATATAAACTGAATACAAGTTAATTCGTTACGTGTTGAAGTAGTATATACCTCCTAAAAAATTTTAAATAATTTCCCATACAAGCATAAATCTTACTTAAAGCAATTAATATTCAGGTTGGATATCAAAGATGAAATTATAAATGATTTAAATAGGAAAGATTTACGAGAATGCTATCTTTTCTTCTCATCCAATGACTATGCATATATAAATCATTTATCTTTCTCGCGTGGGAATAAATTGTTATGAGGGAGGGGAGGACAAAGGAGGTGACGAAATCCCTTTGCGGAATTCATTCCACCACCCTGGTTAGCTTTCTAATTTTGAGAGATCTCAAAACTTTTTCTTCCTCCCCTCATGCACATGCGTCATGAAATACAATTATTTACAACCTCTAGGGATAACAAAAACCAGGGATAAAAAGAGGCAAAAAGAATGATAAATTGGCCAAAATTGTCAACACTAATTCTTTTCACTTAGTACACTTTGAACTAACTTGCGAAATTTTGCAAAATATGCAACAACAAAAAATTTAAACTTAACAAAAAGAATTATTTATATATATATATATATATAGTTCAAAATGTAGAGAAAACAAGGGAAAAATTACAGAACAATGAAAAAAGGGGAAAAAAAAAAATAATAATGAAAACAAAAATAACAAAAAACCGGAAAGAAAAAAAAAGAACAAAAAATTATAAAAAATTTAATTTATGGACTC
>NC_092212.1:287986-341776 GCF_043381705.1 Parasteatoda tepidariorum | reverse complement strand
TTGGCTTTATTGATACAATATCAGAAAGCACTCTGTTTTGCGGATATAATCGTGTGGGCTGAAGAAAAGATTATATCTTTTTTTTCCGGTTTTTTAATTAACATTTCATGATTTTTTTTTTTTTTTTTTTAAATTTTTTTAATTTTTTTTATTTATTATTATTTTTAATAAACTGTTGTTTGTTATTTTTTACTTATTATTTCCCCCCCTTTTTCATATGTCTATTATTTTTCTTTGTTTTATTCTTCGTTATGAACTTATCTAATGAGTTCTGTTTACTTGCAGCTTAAGCGCAATAAATGAAACTTATTGTTTTTCTTAACTTTCTTCGTATTTTCTTGTATTTGTTTATTTGTTATAGATATAAGGTATCGTCGTTGGTAAATAATGGATAAACACGGATATAGAAAGCCTATTTGTACGTACGGGCTCGTATGACGACATTTCTTGAGATACGTTTCTATCCACTTTTACCACTGATGCTATGCCCGAACTTCCCTAAAAGTTAGTCGCAACATGCATGTGACCCCCTGTTATATATAATTTAAATAGACGAAAAATGTCATTTTAAAATAAAACTGTTGCTTGGGAGTGACAAATCGATTGCAGATTTGAAATCAACGATACAAAAGTTATCTTAATATCTGTTGAAAAAAATCTTATGCAACTGGAAAAAAAATATTTTGCAACAGAATAAAATAAATGTTCTCCAGTGTCATTCATACACTGGCCATATAGCTATCGCACGTCAACAGTAATTCTTAACACAAGGTTAAATTCTTGTTGAAAGTTCTTCTTTAAGTACAAAACCTCTCATAGTCTGAACTCAATGGTTGATGCCCTTCAAAACAAAATAATAATTTCCACCAATAATTTTTGATGCAATGGTTTTAAACAGGTAGTTAGGGAGTTCATGCAAGGTAAGTTGGCAGAGTAGGGGAGGGTAGCCTAAAGCGAGTAGGCATTCGTATCCCGCCGCATGGCGCGCAAGCGACGATATCTCAGTATGCCGAGATTACCCGAATACTCACGAGTTTCAATCAATCTCAGCGGAGCAGAAGTAAAGCGACATGGCGTAACCAAGCACAAAATAAAAAAATTAATAAGTTTATTAAAAAAGCTCAAGGTATGTGACTTGTGGCTAGTCGAAAGCCGGCTTATTTTTTCATTGTCAATATTATTATATTATTCTAACACTATTCACCTATAAACAACGATGTTCAATTTTTTAATTTTTTTTTATTTAAAGTTATAATTTTTTTAGTAAAAAATATGCTTTTGGGCAAAGCGGGTAGATCCCCGCCTTATAATTACTCAGTACGACGTAGCTTCACTTGTTGGAAAAGCATATTTAAGAGCAGCTAGTGCACAAAATGCTGTTCTAGGATTTAAATCCTCAGGAATATGGCCCGCAAATCGACACATATTTAGTGATGCTGACTTTTCGCCAGCTAGTCTGACAGACAGGGCTGAAGTTATTGAAAACACTAACGATAGCCTATCGCAGATCCAATCTACTGATGCTGGTCGTCTTTCTAATAATTCAGATTGCTCTACTTCTGCATCCGTATTTGAAAACACGGATCACAATTGCTCTCAAGCTTCAAGGATTTCGCTACGACGCACAAACGGAGAAACTTCGTTGAAGATGATCCTTCATGTTCTACGACAACTAGTGACAATTCATTTCAACCAGTACAAGAGCCATTGACACCTCATGTGAAGCCTGTGGATATTAGACCGCTACCAAAACCTACTCCGAACAAAACTACGTAAACGTAAAACTTAAAGAGCTGAAGTCTTAACAAGTTCACCATTTAAAAATATGCAAATAGAAAAGGAAGAAACGTCTGAAAAAGATGTTACTAAAACAATGCTGCTGTTAAAAAAAAATTTTAAAAATCTTCTTTCGACAAGTAAACCAGGTAAAAATAAAAAACAAAGAGCTTCAAAGAAAAAAACTGCAAAAGAGTATTTTTGTCTTGTTTGTGGGGGGTCTTATGAGGACTCACCGTTAGAAGATTGGATTGAATGGGGAGATTGTAAAGACTGGGCTCATGAAGCTTGCACAACTTATTCAGGAAGAGGGTCTTATTTTTGCGAACTATGTCAAGAATAACAAATCATAATTTGAGACTGATAAAATAAGCCAGAAATTGCTATTTAAATGCTATTTTTAACGTTTATTATACTTGTGATTAAGGTCTCATTATTAGTGTTTAAGAAAATTAATATGCGCTTGTACTTGTAAAATCTATGGTGCTTACCCACTTTGCCCGAACGGCTTACCCGCTTTAGGCCCCCTTGTAGGGCAAAGCTGGTTTTTTCAGTGTTTTTTATTTTTGGTAATAAATAATCATAAAATTTAAAATAACGCTATAATCATTTCTCATTTTAAAGTTCAAGATCTCTCTTAAGAAATGAAATCAAAACCGCTGAGATAAAAGCCCAAAAACTACAGCTTCTGAGAGTTTATTGTTAACCTACCCGCTTTAGGCCACCCTCCCCTAAATGCTGCTTTTTCGATAAATAAAATGTTTTAGAATTCGTTATTGATATGAACAAACATATATTTATTGTTAGAATATCTGATCTTCTGAAATATATTAAACTTATATTGAGATTTATTAGCCAACAAAACCACTGAAAAAAATCTATTGTTGCCATTGGATAGAATATAGGCGTGCAGTGTTCCAAGGAAAACGAAAACAAACCACCCTGAATAACTTTTGATCTGATGATCGGTTCTTCACGTTCTAGGACTCAACACTGATAGTTCGAGTGGATAACCTCAAATATGCTAGTTAATTAGGGCAGACAATATTTTAAGTTGTGAAATCAAAATTTAAGCATCTTTAAAATTCGATTTTTCAGGAAATATTTAACCAATTTCGCTTAAATTTATATTTTACCATGTAAATTTACATACTTTAAAATAATGTGAAAAATTGACGACCTTACAATTTAAATTTTTTTATTATTTTCTTCCTAAAAAATCACGAGATTTAGTTCACAAATTACGCTAGTATTATTACTGGCAAAATTTGTGAACTGATTCTCGTGATTTCTTCTGTAGGCATGTGGGTGGTGGCTCAGTGATGATGTGGGGAGCGTTTGATGGCAAATGTGACATGAAGCGAATTTCTGGAACAATGGGGGCTCTATTTGTTAATTGCATCTAGGGCATCTTCCTTATGATACTTTAAAGATTTTAGCTTCCTTTTTGGTTATCGAAGGACAACATTTGGTCTCAAAGTAAGCCAGTATTTGGAGATCATTTTATTTGCCAGTTGAGATATTTTTTCTAGTAGACAAGTTCAGTTTCGTTGTAAGTTTAAAAATGTATTTATTATCCGGAGCTGATAATTTACGCATCCCTACCTAATCTTTATTTTCTATACGACTCTTTCTAGCTTAAAACATTATGAACATCAGTTTTAGAACGTTTAATTAACTAACATATTTCACATTCCGATTTTCCAGAGCTTTTAAAAAACCAACTATTTTGACATTCTCAGATAATTCTTTTCTACGTGGCATTGTAAATTTTCTTTTGATAATAAATAAATTAAATTCCCTTTTTCTTCACAATATTATCGTTTGCGTTTCATGCGATGCAAGGTAACAGTTTAAAAACGATTGTCAAAGAAATTTTTTTTTTTAGAAATTGGAAACTAATTATTTTGGAAAAAGAAATAAATGGTCTTATACCTACTTATGTAACATCCAGATTTTAAAAAATCTTTGTTCTGTCACCCAACTCACTTTCTTTATCAAATTATGATTTACTTGAGAAAATAAAGCTTATTTCTGTTGCTTCACCATTTTAAAATTATTCATTTTATGCAGTGCACCAAAAAAATGAGTGACATTTGGGGTGATCTTATAAGTTTATAACATACTGTAAAGCGTTATACTCTCTGTCCACCCTATAAGAAGAGTTCTTATAAACACTAAGATGTCATTGAATCGCTTTTGGAGAAAACTTTGTACCTCAATAGATAACATCGGCTTGTGTTTCGTCGTCTTTTAGTTTCAGTTTCTACGTAACCCTTTATTTGAAATATTGAAGTTCATACCACAATTTGGCCTTTAACCATTTTATTGCGATGAGCGGACACTATGAACCCTAAAAATGAAATGAAATATTTATTCACACTGTTTTTCAATACCAAACTTGGAGTGACAGTTTTCACATTAGCTTTTTAGAGCTTCTTTATGCGTCTAATATGATAAAGATCAATTTATTAAAACAAGTAAATAAAGGAAATCAGTTATAAATCTTCGCCATTACTTCAAATTAAAATTATTATTTAACAATTTTTGTTTCCTTTTTTAAGTTCATGATGTTTGTTTTTGTCATCAAAACGGAAAATTTCGCTTCCATTAGTCTGTACTTTAGGAAAATTTGTGGAAATCGATTCAGCGTATCAAATCATTCTCAATTATATAAAAGAAATTATTTATCTCCTCCCCCTCTTCCTGCTTTCTCAACGTGAAATATTAGAAGGGGTGTTCCAATAATCTTCCTCCAATAATTGAGCATGCGTCCGACACGCTTCTCAAATAAGTGACTCGTCCACACGCACACATAATCTCCCCCCCCCCTCAAATGAATGAGCAGAGCACCCAAGGGAACCGCAGAAATCGTTTGCAAGGTACCCCCACTTTCCCTTTCCGGCTAGAACGTGATTCACCCCTGGACACCAATTTTCATGGCGATATTTATCCAAAGCCAACTTGGTATTTTTAAAGGGAGGCACGAAAATGCGACGGACGTTTCACACCCCCCCCCCTCCATTAATATGAAAAACTTGAACGAAGTCAGTCAAAAGGATATTCAATTTGGAAGAAGAAAAAAAAGCAAGGCGCCCCTTTTTCTTTCCTAACGCATATGAATGTGGTCACAGGAAGCGACGCATTTTAAGCCTTACAAAGATAGGCTACAACAGCCTATTTACACTATTTTCTAATGATTTTCACAAATAATGCTGTTTATTGCTCAATTTAGTGTATTTTAATTAAAATAATTCATTTTGAATGTACTTAATTACAATATAAAATGTTTACTAACTGCCAAAAGTAAATCAATATTCCTTACTTGCACTTTTTCCCATTTATTGGGGGACACATTTTTCAGATGTTTCCCAGATAAATGAAAAGAATATTTATAATTTATACGAGAATTTAAGCTACAAATACATTTCGAATCAAGAGAATTCACTTTGAGAATGTAGGTAATTCCGTATTTCCTAGTTCTGAAAAAGTACGAAAACTGGAATGGATAAATAAAATAGCTTGTGATAAAGTTTTAAACCATAAGAAAGAAAGTTTTTCTGTTATGAGCGTATGTACACTCAACCACTCGAATAACGCGTCAACGAGCACAAAGCATAGAAATAATTATCATTCTATGTTTATCATCTGCTACAATACATTTGTGGATGAAAAAAGCTGAAGTAATTTAATTCTTCAAAATAATTATCAGCTAGATGTGAGTGAGGTATCAAACTGAGATGGAATTTTCCGTAGTTTTCGAGTATATAAATATTCTACTGTATATTTAATGAATAAAAAGGACAAAGTGAACTGGGCAAATAAAAAGAAGCAGAAATATGAAAAGGATTTGTAACAAAAATATCCGGAATAACCACAGGCCAATATGAACGACTAAATGTTTTTTGTTTTGTTTTTTTTTTTCATTTATGCACATTTTGAGAGCTTTTCATACTTCAAAAGATTTTCCTGTTCTTTCTCTGATTACATTCGTCATAATTACTAATATTCTTATAAATTGGTCCTGTGATTGCTTGTTGTCAAGCTTTTCAATGAGTCTATTTGCAATATAGCCCTTCTTTGTCCCTCTAGGACGCAACGGCTTATCTTGTTCTGGTTTTTCACCATTATTTATTTTTTCATTTTTTTTTTTCACTCTCAAATATCGTGGTTTTTCTAGTTTCGTTTTTCACCTTTATTTTCATTTAT
Source organism: Parasteatoda tepidariorum (assembly GCF_043381705.1). Classification (NCBI taxonomy): domain Eukaryota; kingdom Metazoa; phylum Arthropoda; class Arachnida; order Araneae; family Theridiidae; genus Parasteatoda; species Parasteatoda tepidariorum. The sequence goes on along the minus strand of NC_092212.1, from coordinate 335,791 downwards.
TTGTGTTTTTAGTTTCAAATCAATCCTTTTTTTTCCTCATTCATGTCTTGCGAATCTGAAGAATGGGCGAGTGTTTTTGAGCTCTCGAAACATGTTGCCGTTCATTACCATTTTCATGTTTTTTCTTCAGAAAATGGAATTCATACTTATTTTAATTAATAAATTAATTAACTAACATATCATCAAGTAAAATTAATGCTAATTATTCTCTAATGTGGCGGAATATTATTTATTTTATTCTAAAGATACGGTAAAGTTCAAAAAATAAAAATAAATAAATAAATAAAAACTATGTACTCAAGAAATTGTATATCATTGAAGAAAGTTCGAATAAAAAATTAAACTTTTAGATCCACACAATAAGAAATTTTCTAGAGCGTTTAACAATATGATCGTGCAGATTGATGCGATACTATCAACGTGAAATTGGATATCGTTCAACTGAAAGCGTAATTAATTTTTTATCAAATTTGAACAATATAATTGTTTAAGGTACTAATAATATGGATCGGAGCTTCAAAGACTTTTTTCTCGCGATTGTGTTCTTGTTACCCTTTAAAACAATTTAAGAACATTTTACTTAAGTTGCGCTCATTTGTTTGACGCAATTAAAAGTGACTATAAAATGAAGAACGTGCTTAATTCGTAACTCATGATTCGTTAAAGATTAACGTTGATATTAATTTTAAATTAGGAGTAAGAGATATTCACATAACTGATTGATATCACTCGATTCTCTTCATCAGTTGTGTGTATGTGACAAATACCTATATATATATATATCTGTTACGCTTTGAAAGCCTAAACATTGTAAGTTCGTAGTGTGGCCGGTGCTTCTTGAAAAAGATACAGGAAAATACGGGAATCATAATATAATTTTATTAAAGTAAGGGCCAGAGCCCCAGAATGACAACCTTACATGCTGGTGGATAGGTATAGAATAGCACATTTGACCTTGGAAAGAGGGTTTTTATATCTTTCTGGACAATATATTTAAATGTTAATAGGTCTCAGTAGCGTGGGACTGATCAATTTCCCAAGCTGCTAAAGCCANGTAATTCTCGAAAATATTTAGTAGCGACACTGATAGATATTTTTACAATCATTTTTAGTGAAATAATATCTGCACTTATTTCTAAGATCAAACTGTTATTGAAGCGAGGGATGCTTAATTAAATGTGGTATTAAATACTATTGTCGTTGTTGAGCAAATAAGAAACTCTTATAACAATTTTGGTTCCTAATACAGATACTGTGGTACTACGCTTTTTACCACTTCCGAAACAGAACTCATGGCACCTAATAAATAACCTATAATTTTTTATTTGTTCAATATTCCTGTGTGGCTTCCTACTATTAAATTTACTGAGTTCGAAGTTCAACTCAGCAAATTAAAGATTAATTATTCACATAGTATTATTGAAAGCTTTATAATTAGAATTAATCATAATTTTTCCATGGTTCAACGGATAAACTTATTACTTCTTGTTGAGATTACCTTCTTTAAATTAATTGAGACACACCACAAAAGAATAAGGATCAATATGAGAAACACGTTGTTTAAAATACAAATTCGGTTACGTCATCACCATCCGTTCGCTAAATAAGTAACGTCAATTTTACTTGTGATACCGTAACATAGGAAACCGAAGATAAATAATTCATAAAACATGAGGTTACTGTTTTTTTATGAACTGCAAACTATCAGATAAAATATTTATCAAATCCTATGAAACTCTCTTTCTTTGGGACGTAGCGCGAGAACCGACGATCCGAAATTTGGATCTCATAAAGTCATTTTTTTTCTTCATTTATTTATTAAATTTTATTTATTTATTTATTTATTTGCGTATTTCGCCGCATCTCGAATTAAAGGAAGTTGAAGGAGTTATAAAGTAGAAAATTAGGTCCATTGTGTCTTCGCACTTGTTTGCTTCAAGCTTGCTGCAGATCAGTTCAAAATTGCGGGTTTCTACAATGTACAGTATGCATAAAAAATAAGCGGACTACTCTAAATAACTTTTGATCTAATGAATGGATATTCATGTTCTAGTACTCAATCTTAAGGTTCGAGGAAAACCTCTAATAAGCTAATTATTTAATGCAGACGCGATTTCAATTCACGAAATGAGACACAAAAACATACTTTTTCTGAATAAGCATACCTTTTTCTTTTCTTTTTGACGGATTTCTGACGGATTTCTGACCCCCAAATTATAGCCGTAATCTGGAAAATATGGTCTCATTTGTTTGATCAGGAGAGTGGTCTAAAGTTTATACTCCTTCACGCTAATTTTACTTTTTGAGTATTTAACTATATATCGAGAACTTTTTAAGAGAATTGAAAACTTTTCGCTCACAATTATAAAATTTGCTTATCTAAAGATAATTTCTTGTAAAAATTTTAGTAAGCATTCATCATTTTTTATTTTTTTATTTAATAATAGTAAAAAGAAATTTATTTTTAAGGTATAAGAAGTTTTACGTAATGGTAAAATAATTTGATTGAAGTCGGCAGAATAATTTCTTGCAAATATTTAAAAAAAGACTTTTTTGAAACTCGATTTCTCAGGAAGTATTCGACCAATTTCACTAAAATTTTGTATTTTGCTATGTAAAATTATATTCTTAAAAATAATGTAAAAATTTCCATACCTTATCTTTTAAAATTTTCGACTATTATCAAATAAAATAATAAATACTTACTGAAAAATGTTATTTACAAGCAATTATCTTTGGATAAATGAATTTAATGTTTGTATGCAAAAATTGTTCCTTCAAAAAGTTCCCGAGTTATGTCTAAACTCTCAAATATTAACATCAAGGGATCCAATCTTTGGACAGCTCTCCTGACCAAACTATTCAGACAGTATTCCTAGATTGCGAGATTGCTGTTATGCCCTATAATTCAGGGTTCAGAAATACGAAAACGTTCAAAAAAAGGTACGCTTATTTAGAGAAAGTAAGTTTTTGTATCTGGTTTCGTAATTAAAAATATCGTCTGCACCTATTCATTCGCCTATTTGAGTTCACCTTTTCGAACCATTTAGATTGAGTTCAAGTATGTGAATATCCGCTCATTAAATCAAAAGATATTCAAGGTGATCCGTTTTTTTTTTCATTTTGCGCACTGTATATGCATACAAAGATACATATAAATAGTCTGCTTTATTTATATATTTGTTGAGTACCCTTTCTTCGTATAGTTTGAAGAAAGTGAATTATCATTGAATCGGTATTGATCAACACTGTGAATCACGCATAACCATCAACGCTATTAACAAAGACAGCATAGTTCCAGCATTAAATTTCCTTATTTGTATTTGCTGCCGTTATCGTCCTGTAGCACGAAATCATCACATATTGCACGAAGCGCACATAAACACGTCTATACTTGCAGGTCTGTGAGTCCAACCAAGGAGATACCACCCACACACAGACACTGACTCCTTGGTATGCATGTCTTTAAAGGATATTTGATGAATGATATCGGGTTCTTTCCGATTCAAGTTACGCTTGCTATCATTTTGAAGGCTAAACCTGGACTCATCAGTAAAGAACTCCCCTCCATTGAGCATGTTGCTGAGCCCACCTCAAGCAACTTTCCCTTTCATGACGTGGAGGCACTCAATAGCAAGCAAACCACTTTCATTAAATCTTCTACTCATAGTAAACGTTGACACCAATCTTCCGATGGCTGCACTAAGAGAGGCAGGCTTGCAATAAAACGTACTTTCTTACGCTCATTGTAGATAAATTCATTCCACTGCAGTGGCACTAATTTATATATTGCAGTTTTACTTAGCAAACCCTTATTTGGCAACATAGTAACATGGCAACATCTGTAGGGATCGGCTTATTTTTGGAAAGTTACAGCTTTTTTTTCTAATTTTTCCTTAATTTATGATAACCAGTGCATTATTAAAGACAATAATGCTTCGTTTGGGTAATCCGTTCTGCGATACTAACTACTAATGTAGGTATAAGTTGTTATAAGTTTTTACGACTGCCTTTGCAAAGCCTAAGGTAAGTTTAGTATAGATGAAGGTGTAGAAACGGGGCCCTTAGTTCGGTGATAATTTTCGTTCAGTTTCGCTATAACCCCGTTTCTGGTTACCTTGATGCCTTTACTTTCAGTGACGTTCCTTCGGGTTACTGCATCTTCTTGTGATGTGATTGGATTGTGGTTCATTTTCATATATATTAGCTTATTTTCAAAACACAAAATATAAGAGTGGCTTTCGATTGTCAACAATTACCAGTATAATTCTAGAATAGCCCACCTCTTGGTGACTGTTTGATATCGCCAAGTTGGTGATTATTACTGGGATCAACGTTGCTTTTTGATTACTAATAGAAAACAATTTCGAAAACAACAAGCAACAATCATCAAAACAACAATCCATTTACTCGCCAATTTCAACCCGTACAGCACAGCAAAAAAATTTAAAAATGAAATAATACTGATGATTCTAATACCAAGAGATCAGAAGCGTAAATGGTGAAAAATTAAACCATTTTACCTCTCTTCTAACGAAATCCAACTTTCGCGTAGGTATACATATCAAATAACCAATCTGGCTTAAGAAATTTGGTGGTGTGATCGGACGATCAAAATAATCTCCCCGAAATATCTAACGGAAACCTAGTTTAGTAAGATTTCAAACACTTGCTTAGCGAGATTTCAAAAATATCGCCACGGGGTGGGCTATTGTAGGATCCATCCCAATTACCAAGTCGTGTCTGTAATTCGTGAAAATAATTGCGGATTTCGGTACTACTTTATTTCGAGAAACCTTGGAAAATCAGATCCTAATCTGGATCCAAATCTTTTAATAGCAATCTTAACATTTTATTTCTTTAATTTTGTTTCTTGTGGACATTAAAGTACTTAAACACACTTAAGTAGAAAAATAAGTACGTAATTTCATAGATCGTTAAGAATCTTATTACCACTCAGAATACTGTGCTAACTGGGAACTAAGGATAAATAATTAGTAGAAATGGAAGCAATTAATATCATCTTGATTAAATAAAGCTAGAAAACCTCTCATGTTATGAAATTATAATGAAATACTATGGAGCGATTTTTTTAAAGGATATAGCAGATTTTAATGAAAAGAATTAGGTTTGCCGGACCTTTGAACGTATTTACACCAAATTCAGTGGGGGTAGATTCCGAATTCCGAATTTGTGTAACACACACATACACAATGCATGCACACACGTATAAACATTGTGATTTATTTATATTTATAAATTTGTTGCAATAAGTATCACTAATGTAATAGTTTTCATAATTTTTTGATAGAATTTTAAAATTTGTAATGTGTGCATGGCAACACAACGACCATTATTCACTTCATTCCCTAGCAGAACAGAGTTTCATGCATATTCAGGAATTATTCAAAAGACTCAAAAACATTTCAACCCGAAATTTCAAACATTTATTTATGGTTCTGTATTTTCCTTTTTAACCGATAAAACAATTCATCCTGTTGTCAGCTATTTATTTAAACGCCTATAAATCCTAAAAGTATTTCGAAAGGATGTTGCGATTGTTTGTGAAAATATTGTCCCTTTTTATGGGGAATTCTGTGGAGTATAGAGGGAAAACAAAATACTCGCTGCTGCCTCATAAATTTTCAAAAACGGATGATATCGGGTTTTTTTTTTACTCTTCCTTTATGCTAATATGCTATGAAAGCTTCACCTTTATGGTAAAACTAGCCAACTGTACCAATCTCATGGGAAAGGATATCAATTTATTTTTGTATTCAACGTTGCAATGAAAACACCTGCGTTTCCGTCAAATAAATCAATGAGGTAGACTGAATTTTTTTTATTTCGCTCATTTTTTCAATCAAATAAATATAAATGTTACCACAAAAATCCGAAATCTGATGAATGTCTCGAAAATCACTTTGGGGATGCCAGAAATGCATTTTAAACGTAACTATTTCTCATTGACATTTCTTGTTAGTGAATGTTGTATAAAAACTTTTTGAAATGTTTACTCATAACTTTGTCATCACTACAATGTCGATAATTGCTAGTGCAAATTTTGATATTTAACAAACATTTCGGATATGCACCGAACCTATCGTGTGATTGCCGCCATTCACAGCACAGATTTTCTCATCAACTTGCCAATATTTATGGAGAGACTGCTTAAAATTAGAAAATTACAAAGGGGACAAGAATCATTCAAACAATCCTTGAGGCAAAAAGAATTATCGTCGCAACCTCTGAGCCATCCCAGCTCTGTTGTTGATGTTTTTGTCAAATCAAATTAAATTGTTTGTGAAATATTTGTAATTCGCTATTGAAACTATTCATTGGGATTTTTATCTTTATTACATATTGAATAACAAATAAACTTACTTGATATCAAAAAGAAAATCTATTTTAAAAAGAGATTGGAATTTTTTTTTTCTGTGTAGTTCTCAGGCGAAAAGACAGAGAATAATATTTTAAGAGCAGCTTGAATATAACACAATACATGCTTAAAATTTTATTACATGTAATATTTATCGTTATTTTATTGTTATTATTATCTCTGTTGCAAACAGTAGAAAAAATAAAGTTTAAAATACGATTTAATCAAATTTTCAAAAATTGATTTTTTTTCTCTCATTTAAACATATTTTTTAACAGCGTTATTATTCTATCAGTTTTATTCTGAGAAGGTAGAATCTCGCAGTAAAAATTTCAACTACGTTTCAACAAACTCAAATCTCTCTACTAGGACTAAGTACTTAACGACATTGCAAGTTTCAACCGTTAACTGACCGCAATAAACAGAACATATCGCCAAAGGAAAATAATTTAGCGTTATTTAAAATATTTTAACCACTTTTCGACTCACTAGTGGGATATGCTGTATGACACTGTAAATTACATTCAACATTGCAAGCAAACTTTTCATCCCTATTATCGGCAAAGAATATACTGTTAACCAAGATAGTCGACAAAGAGCATCATTCATCCAAACCTCAACCATTTTCCATCAAGCCAGAGTATCTTAGATTCAAAGCAAGTAAGATTTGTTTTTCAAATAGTGAGAATAAAATTGAGTGTCAATAAAAACGACAATAATTTTCCAGCACAACCGAAATCATAAGACCCAACACTGAAAAACATAAAATGAAATCAAAAATATCAAAAACCATGTTTTTCGATGAATTTAAGAAAGAATAAATGATTCCTTATGATTTCCTTATCAGCGTAAAAGCAAATTTTCGCTGATCTCTCATGAATGACATAGAAGTCTTCAAAAGATGGAAGTATTTTTGAGTGTGCTTAATGCTGAAATTATGCAACCTACATTTTAAATGTAGAAAAGAAGGAAACAATGCTAACTGAAAAAGTAGGGTGTGCACCACTTTGAAAGACGGTATGGTGATGAAAACCCATACCAAAACTGATGCGTTGAGTAAAAAGGGGTAGACAATATTATTCTCTGTCAAACCCGAAAAAAAAAACGTAAGAAGCATCTTACTTCTGCCATCACGATCCTAAAGCTCTCCTAAATTCTTTCGAAAGAGTATGAAACCTTTATTTTAGGTCCGATGTTAGATGGAATTATTTTCACTTTTTTAGTCTACTTAAAAAAACGTAGATTATAAAATGTTTATGATGATGTTAGAGGATGGCATTGATAAGAGTTGTGTGTCTCACTTCGTGACAATTATTCTCATAATAAATTGAAAGGGAATGAAAAATCAATCAAATCACATCCCCTCACGCCTCTTTCAATCGAGGATTTTAATCAGCAAGATCGAGATCTGCATGCGATTGTGAGAGGGGGGAGAGATAGAAAAGCGCCCTTCTCGTTAACAGCGCCTCTCCACCCCATTTCTCAAATGATGAGGGATTTGTGAAGAGGGCATTAGAAGGGTTAATTGTACGTGGAAAAGAGAGTGTTTTACTTTCGCAAAAGGGCAAAGGAGGGCTGATTTAGAATCTCTTCTATTTTATCCGTATGCACGCACGCTAGTGTTTCTGTTTTCGCGTGCGTTGGTTATTAGTTATCGCCTGATTTACTGGAAGGAAATTATAAAAGATGGGAAGGAGGGAGAATCCCGAGATGTGATAGAAACTCTCGGATAAATCATTCTAACAGATTGATTCGTAAAAGGTAAAAGTGCTATATTCTCAAACATTTTAATATCGTCTTAACTTTCCGCTTTTTCTTTCCCGACAATCATTTCAGTAAAAAAACGACACTTAAACTTCGCGTAACTTTTAACAATTTCAGCCAAGTCTTCTCCCGATGAATGCTATACTGTCATGCACATTTCGTCAAATCATAGAAAGAAAAAAAAGCTTAATCTATTGAAACATATCTATTAAGCAGTTAATTTGGAAATGCATTATAAAAAAAATTTAGCGTGGATAAGTACTCTGTCATGGCGAGGAAATCTGCTTGATAATTTGGGGGAGGGGGCACTTAATCCTGCAACAACCTGATATGAAGTGCAAACGATTTAAAAGTCATATATACTAGGCTTCACCGAGAAGACTGTTGATTGAAAATGCAGTGGTTTTTTTTTAATAATGAGGAATTCGATTTTTGGTGAAAAACGACGAGATTTTGTGACAATGTCTGTCATAATTATGAAATTTAGTTCCAGGATTTCAGAATTTCAAAAAAATTTGAGTTTAATTTTTGTCAGAATGCATGATGTTTTTAAACATACATATTTTTAGATTCCTTGCATCAAATTCAGTAAAAAACATGAACATTAATGGAAAATTCAAGCGAAAGAAAAACGCTATCGAATTTTAACGAACTATTATCGAAGTCATTATTAACAAGATCAAAATTAAAGTTAACAAGACCAGTTAGATTTCTACGTGAATTAAAATGTAATTTCACTAAAATGTTTCACATTTAAACAGTTTTTAGTAGTCTCTCAAAGTAACATCATTACAAAAGCAAATTCATCAGATCAATGCGACCGGTTTTGACCTGTTTAAAGATAAAATCTTAACTAAATAAGTTTATCAATATAAATACTTTTGTTTTATTACATGTTTTTTTTCATTGTCTGTATTATTGCTATATGTTCGAAATCATGAGCACAGTTCTGTTCATAACATCTTCAAAAAAAGACAGTTAAATTTTAAAATAATAAATCTGCTAATCTATTTTATCAATTATTTACATCTATATAAATGTTTTAAGATTTTCAAATAAAAAGGCTCTTAAGATGCCACTATTAATTCATTTCAATACCTAGAATTTCTTTCTCTTGGGGTCAATATTTAGTACTTCAAGGTTAATATTTATTTGAAACTGACAAAGGCTTTATACGAGGTTTTCAACTTTCATATCTCATTTTAAAGATTTTTCCTTACTGTGTAAAAATTGATAAATAAATGTAGCATTTTAAAAATGAAAATATGATTTTAAAGAACATTTTAAAGATTTACTTAGCACTATCTGAACTAGAAAAAGTAATTTCATACACTTTACTCTTCAAACACTTTGAAATTTTTTTTATTCTTTCACAAGAATTGGAATGTGCTTTGTTTCAATAAAATGAGTCCACGAAAAGTTAGAAACAAGGATGAATAAATTTAGAATAATTTAGCGGAAAATTGTTCTTTTTCAAACAGAGGGGAAAAAATGAAACACATTTTCTTCCCTTTCGTTTTAGTCTGCCGACATTGTGTGCGACTAAATCACTCGAAACTTTCGACATCTTCAGCAACTTAGAAGAAGAAAAAAAATATTTTTTTTAAAAAATTGGAAAGAAAGAGAAGTAAAATATCGCTATTTATAGAACCTAAAAATAAGTAATAGTCATCGATCTATAGAAAATCATTTTTTGGAGAATGAATCTTTACTTTTGTTTTCTTTCCTCTGGTACTTTATTATCCTCTGGTATTATTTTCTTTGTTTAGTCTGTTCGCTCTTCTTTCACTTTTCCTCTATTGTTGTGAAACTGACTTTCATTTGAAATGTTCCGTGTGTTGTGATGATCGAAAAATGAAACGAAGTGAAGAGATACATGAATTCTGAGAGATCGGATAACTTTCCAGAGATAGGATTTCACTCCAGAACGATTTTCCTTTTGTCTTCCCCTCACATTCATTTAAAATACATTCGCGTCAACAGTGCTGTTTGTTGAAGAGACTTCTTTTTTAAAGCAAAAAGTGAGAATGCTTAAGAATTAAAAGAATCCTCTAGAATGGTTTATCTATTGACTCGTGATTCTAGGATTCAGAATCCTAGTGTCAATAGATAGAGAATTGTAGAATTCGTGTATACAATGTTCCCTGTAATTCAGCCATAGGTTCATGACCTTTAAAAACGAAAACAAGATTTTGTATTACCACGTGCTTTGTAATGGAGTATACCCCAAGATTACTGCGAGAACAAATTGAAAGAGAAGGCTTACTACATGAAGTGGTCAAACCCCTAACCACAGTGGTCAAACGCAGGGATCTTCAGAGCACTATCGTTCATTCTGTCTTGTGAATTATAAGACGGAGCATTAACACAAGAAGAATTTTACACTGTCATGTAATATCCAATTAAAATCCTCTTGAAAATGAATTAAGATATATTTTATTTTGTAACCGTCGTTGAACAGACAACCCAATTTAATGGGTTTACGACTACTAATGTGCAGCTCCGTAGCCTTGTAATTTTGAACCAAATCCAGAAGACAATAGAACTCGTGCATCAAGTATTGGGAGAAATTTGCCTTCGTGGAGGACTTTTTGATGGAACTAACCCATATATGCGTTACATGGAGAGGTAAACAGCGAAAACCACCCACGGCTAGCCTAACTGCAAGAGAACTGTAGCCCGTGAATCTCTCTACCACTGAGGATATTTTACTACAGCACTGGGGTCGGTGCAAGCCGAGTGCAGAGTTCGTATCGACCCGCCAACGCTGAGATTCGAACCCGGTCACCTCATTGGAAGGTGAACGCTCTATCCACTGAACCCCACGTGTCGAATTGAGATATAATGCTTTCTTCATTCTTCGTAGATATACATATGTCAAATCTTAACGTCTCTCCGTTCATTATATAGATAGTCTTATTTTCCATCACAGAACCTACATCTTTTAGCTACCACCATTAAAAAGAGAACAACTACAACTGGTTTTTATTCACTAATTGTAACTAGTCACATCCCAAATACTGGATGCTGAATTTTATCATCCAACTTCGATTAAAAATATATCCGTCATTGTAGCCTCAAAAAAAGGTTGTACTAAATCAAAGATTGAGAGATCACCACCCTGACCTCAAAGTAGAGTGGGGAAAAAATGAGGGTTTTCGAACACATGTGACTGTGACCAATAAAAAACTGATAAAATAAATACTTAACCTGATTTTCATACTGGTGCAAAGCAATTGAAAAAGCAGTGTAAGTTTCACGAATGATGGTTTCTTGCTTCCTTGCTAATGCTATCAACTACATAAAATAGAACTTTAGTAAACAGATAAAAAAAAATATTGATTTTTGAAGAATAAAATACTATGTAAAGCTTATCACACAAAGATGCCAAATGTTTAAAACTCTCTTATTATGAATTTTTTGTGAGTCATGTTATTTTTACATGACGCCATGGAATAAAGTCGATTTCGTTTTAAATAATTCAAATATTGAAACAATATTTCATTAACCAAAGCTTAGGCTTCATCTGTCACTACTTTATTTTCTAAATAAATGCAGTTTCTGAAATATAAATATTCTACGGAAGAAAAGTATTTTTATTAAAGAAAACTGAACAATCCCGCAAACATCTTCTGAGTCAAATGTGTGTAGAGCCAGAAAGAAATGCAATATTTCGGGCAGAAGGCGGGCATATTAGGGATAAAATATTTGTTTTCATGCCCGCTGAATCATTCTATTCCTTTTTTCACTGCACTAAACCCAGAAGATTCAAGTTATAAAAATGAGTTTTTCTCATTTCTCCCTTGCAAACAGTAAACATCACTTTTTCCCGTTTCTGGAAAAGGGAAAAATCTCTGCTGCTTGTTTACTTTATGGCCATCTGGCGAAAAGAAGCCTCTCTGAAGTTTGAGTCAGTATTTATTTCTCCAGAATTTCTTTCTATGTCTGTTTCTTTTATATATTTATTTAAAGTGGTGTTGTTGCATGCTTTGAAACTGAATTTCAGTTTAAAGGCTCGAAAATAAAATCTTTGTTCTAGATGGATTTTTGAAGTTTCAAACTCCTGCTGTTAGTATTTGGTTTATATATAATAAACACCCATTTAAACATTACGTCCTTTTTCACAATCGTTAATGGAGAGTTTCTTCCATAATGAGATCTGAAAATCATGTTATAAATATGTTTGATGTAAGCACATAGGAAAGCTATAATAGTGTTTGTTATAAGTCATTTTTTTATGATCGACATAAATATGTTATCCAGGTGGCATTTTGAGAACTCAGGTGATCCTGATTTAAGCATCTGCACAAATATCTTTGAACAAGAGTTGCTCAAGTGAACACGTTTGATAGCGTCAAAAAATACCAATATCCAATGAGGTAAAGGAAAGCAGGAAGAGTTGCATAAAATTGATGAACCAATTCTCATTAGAGATCTTCAAGTGAATGTGCGGTCGCACTGAAGATGAATGAGCCCAGTTATTAGGGAAGTAGAACCATTTTTAGTGCTAGTAAGTGAACTGAACGCGAACATTTATTCTCCGAATGGTGTCTCCTTATTACGAGCGCTGTCTAGAACAAATGGTGTAAAGTTCTTCACTGAAGTTGTACATAAATATTGGATCTATCTAGAACAGAGTGTACTAACATCGTGATCTCTAATGAATTCCTTATTGCTGATGATAAAGTTGTTAGAGAAACTCAATGAATTACGACTATCCGTATAGCTTCCTGCCTGGATAAAAAAAGTGGACTGCCCATATAGTAGCAACTTGTTTTGATGGTTTGTACGTGTTAAACCATCAGAAATTTCCAGCATAGTTTCTTAGAAGTCAAATGTTGGAACGATCATGAACAACCATCCTCCCCATGTAGGAATTAGAACTGATTTATAATAGTCCAACATAAAAAAATCAAATTATTTTGATGGTATATTCCATCAAAACAATTTCAGCTTCCCATTAAACCACCATGGAAGCTTACAGTTGGAACCATCATGGGCTATCACAACATCATCATAGATTGTTGGTCAATAAAAATCAAACTCCTCTTGATGGCTAACCATCATAGTATTAAAGTAGCATTTTCCATCATGGAAAGGTGGAAGTTTGTTGGTATATCAAAAAACATGAACGCATAATGGAAAATTTTGGATAATGGTGGCCATCATTAATAGCACTTAAACCAACATAAACCATCAAAATGATTTGATCATCAAGAATTTTGACTCGGGTGTTGCGTGCTGTTCTGTGTTGGACGCATCCAACTTTAGAATGACTCTGCATTCACTTTAAGTTCGTCATTTACTTTAAGTTAAATATCAGTCTTCGCCTTCTCACTTTCTTTACTACTTTGAATGATAGCGACTGCGTTTTTATCGCAATCATATAATCAAAATTTGAGCAATCCTTATAGCTCTAATATGGTAAGTGAAACCAACCAAATTTGAATTGAAAATCTATTGAAACCTCCTGACAGCAAGACTGCGTTGCTAAAGCATATCACCGATGGTAATTTCATATCAGCATTGTATCCAATGCATGACATACAGAGTTTGAACAAAATAATGAAAATACTTTTATACTAACTCATTTTTTTTCATATTTCTCAAGAAATACTCGGAAAATTATTCTGCAAATTTTGAGGAAAACCACCAAATTTGGTAAAAATTTTTTACATTTTCAAAATACTAAAACCGGACTTTTTTCATAAGTCACACATGATTTAAAATAAAATTATGAAGAAAAAATTTTTTTAATGTTTTCAGCATATGCGTAGTATTGAAAGGATTACTTTAAATTCTTGTGTCTTAAGCAATTTTTAACGATTTTTTTTCAATTTTTAACATAATATATTTAATGTTAATGGAAAATTATTCTAAGAATTTTATTTAATTTTAATGAATATTTCTGCAGTTATAGTAAAACACATAAGGCAAAAAAATTCGTTTTTCTATAGGTCTTCATATCTCCATAAATATTCATGAAAATGGCTTACGAAATTTTGTGCAGTTATTGCAAATCATAACCAAAGAAATTGATATAAGTATCAAGCTTATCACTTTAGTTTTTGGCATAGGGTGTTCAAAAATAGTGTTTTTCGTTTGTCATTTATTATATGTCACTCAAGCCTCTAAAAGCTTTAAACTTTATTGATATTTATAAGAAATCGCATGACCTAAACATCTCTGAATTTACAAAATAATTTTCTATGTATTTATTGAGACGCATGAAAAAATGTGTTAGCATAGAAGTGTTTCCGCAATAAGTAATCATCCAGTTAAGTACAGCGTCGTCATTTGCGTGGGTCAGATAAGGGTGCACTAACCACCTGATATCCATCTCGCTGTATGTTATCTAAATCACTACTCTCATCACTTAAAATATTTATGTTATTTTGAGTCCTGTTTGATACAAAACACAATTTAAGCCATGATTACTGATTCATTTTTATTTATGTCTATTTGAATTATAAGTCTGCTTGATTTAAATCATATTTAGGTATGCCTCACTTAATACATGATTTTTAAAAACAGATCATTTATTTCGTATACTCTTTATTTTATTGAGACAATTTTAAAAATACATTTTACTCGTGCATGAAGAGCAAATTAGAAAGCTTCAAGTTCTCTAATGACTTAAAGGTGCAGATAGAGTTCAGTGATATGCTAATTATATACATAACTCAAAATATGGGCAAAATGTAAAATTTGCACGTTTCTTTTTTCCCCCTTCTTTACTTAGATTAAATTCTCTTAAATTTTTAAAATACTCCGAGGACATCTATTACTTCCCTGACGATTGCTATGGAAGAAAATAAAGAATTTTGCTGTAGGAAACCACTATATTTTAAGTGATTATATATTTGTCAGAAAATAAGTGGTCCCACCTAGTAAAAGTTTGCACAAATCTATAACTTATTCACTGTTTAGAGGACTGAAAAGTTTGAAATTAGTTAAAAATTAGAGTAGGACATTTCCAAAATGAGATTTTTTGAGCACTTTTAAGCATAACATAAAATTAAAATTAAATGATTTATGATTTAAAACGAAAAAAAATATTCATTGATTGCATAGGTTAATTAAAAAAAATGCTCTTTAAAAGTGAATTCATTCAATAAATGGTTTTGCAAACTATAGTATTGATTGTAGTTTTCATGTGTATAATTCTTGTTTATAGTTTCAAAATCGGTAAGAAAATTTACACCTCGTTCTTTTAATAAGGAAATTCGGCACAGATAAAGATGAGATAAAAAAAAATAAGGATCACGTGATTTCATTTGAGGATTCGTGAAACGATAACCGAATGTCTCCGGTGACCTGTTTCAATTTTCCGTCCGGATTCCCTCGATACCCCCCAAATCCCAGAATCTCCTGGGACCGAATTTAATCTGCAAGAAGAGCTGGACCCGATGATCCTGTGTTTCAAATTTAATCATTCTGTGCCGGATAGTAGGGATCTAGATATCCACTGTCGTCCGGTTGAGGAGAATCGTTTGTTTTTTAATTCTTTATGAAGAAAATGGAAGAAGAACAAAATAAAACTTTTCAGTTCTTTTTTGTCCCTTGTTGGTTTATTTTAAGTAAAAAGAAAATAAGGCTCCACTTGCTTTGAAAAATAATGGATCACCAATATTATTTACAGATTATCTGTAAAAAATAATGGATTACCAATATTATTTGCAGATTATCTGGTGGCAGAAATAACCCGATTATAATTTTAACTATTTTACTATTTTAAAAAATTAAAATCGATTCTAACATCAAAAATAAATTTTTAAACCTATGATTGCGTTAGTCATTTTATCTATAATATATATTACAACATATTCTACAACATATTAAAAAAAATAACCGGTGAAATCCTACAGTCTGTGAGTTCCAAAGATGCCGCCAAATGTCGCGTCTCATCAAGATTTGAATTATTATTTGCTATTTAGAGTTATTCTTACTTTGTAAGACAAAGTTTCGAATTGAATTTTATGCTATTGTTTTCGACTATAAAGAAGAAGTGTTGTGGAGACTGTATCTTCAATAAACTCAGAGAAGAAATTGATCCTACTTCATGGAAGAAGAAATGAAGTGGAAGTATCTATCAAGTAATTTATTTGTTATCAGGTTTTGGTTTCAGTTCCATTACAACTTTTCATAATTATATTATTTACTCTTTTTTAACATATATTTCAGCAACATATGTTCATATTATGTTACTTCAAATTCAAACGCTAAAAGAGTCTCATATTTTTTTATTTTTAAATTTTTTAATTAAGTCGCATCATTCAATATTATGAGTTGTGCCAGTTTCAAGTCTGTTTTGGAGTGTGACGTGATTTTCAAAACTATTTTTCGTTGGTCCCTTTCCAAAAATTCAATCCTTGTAGGATAATAACAATTTCAAAAATATTTAACTGTGATTAACTTAAACTGTGATTTTAATTTCTGTTTTTTAAATTTTAGTCGAATTTGACATTTTAATCTGTTTTCAATTTTTAAAAAATCAGTTTTTACATTAAATTTAACGAAATTTGAGTTTTGGTTTAAAGCAAAATCAGTTAAGGGAAAAAACTGACAGAATTCAAAATAAGAAATTAAATAGTCAATCTCTTCCATTTTACACACTCTTTTAACACCTTATCTGGAATTCATAAATTCGACTTCTCAACAAACTATAATTCATCCCTCTCCCCATTAAAAGTAAGATCAATACACATTACATAACTCAAAACACAAAAAATATTTGACGACATCAGTTTAAAGAACATAAAAATTAATTATGCCTCATGTCAATATAAACTATCTTCAAGAGGAGTTGCATAAATCTTTAAACAAAATAAATAAATAAAAGCCATTTTAAGGACTGACAATGTCTCCCAGACACAAATATCCGTGAAATCGATTAATATCGAATGAAATTATATTCTTGTACAGTAAATATTCATGTCAGTTAGACGCAGCATACTCAAAGAAAAAAAGTTATCCAAGTAACTTTTGATCGAATAATGTGATCTTAACAAATTAAGCCACTTATTAATGAGTGCGGATAATGTTTTAATAGGTTTCAGACACATTAACGTTAGCCAGATGAGCTTAAATGTTTTTCGATTTTTGTCTCTCAAATCATTGTGATAGGTTCGCAATCTGTAAAGTATGGCGTCAATAGCTTAATTTAAAGAGTATGCATAAATTGGAGCTCCATGGTATTAATTTTATAATCCATTTCACTATATTTGGAAATTTTTGAAAAGAATCAAAAAAATATTTCACGTTATCACAAATTCGTTCATTTAAAATTAATTCATTTCTTTCAAATTTAAAAAAATAAATAAATAGATAAAAATAAAGTTTTATTGTTGTTCATAAGTTTTGTTATTCACTTTATCAACTTTGTACAACTTTTTAAAATGTATGTGTGCAAATTTTTGTGTTATTTAAATCCATTTGATTTTAAATTTTAAAATAAAATAAGATTTTCGCAGAATCTAAGGAATAATTGTCTAGGAAATAAAATCTAAAAATGCATCTTTTTCAAATTATTATCGCATGGAAACTATTTGATTGATTTTATTTAATTAAATTTACTTTTTAACTTATTAAAAATCTTTCTTTTAAAGTTATAAACTTCAAAATTATATAACAATTTAGAATCTTAGCCTTTAAAACGCTTTTCAATTACTTAATAATTAAATTAAATAACGAAAAAAATATTTAGTCATAAAAAAACATTTTTTTTCCAAGGAATTATGTTGGAATAATCGAGTTTTATAGATATTTGCAAATATTTTTCCTTCGCTGAAATTAACCTGAAGATTCTCCAAAAGTCAACATTTAAGGAACTTTCCGCGGCTCCTCCAACGAAGCCTTTCTATTCTTTTCACTTCTTTGTTTAGTATTTTATTTTATAACCATCGTTGAACAGCCGACTGCATCTTTTTGAGCTTACGACTTCTAACCCAATCCAGAAAACAAGGGAACTCCTGGATAAAGCATTGGGAGAAATTGACCTTCATAAAGGAACTAACCCACATTTGCCCTACATGGAGAGGAACACCAAGAAAACCAAGAATACTCTCATTCTTAATAGTCCGGATTGCAGCTATCCTCCGATGCTTCGGAAAAGTTATATTTAATGATAGAAAGTACGTTTATTTTGTCCGATTTTGCAAGTTAAAATGTAATCTACAGCAGTTAATTATTATTTTTAGGCCCTCGACAGATTAAAATTGATTCCTAATGCTTGAAAACCTAATTATTTTACCAGATCATTTTTAAGGGTGTTGCTTTTTTTATTTTTTTATTAATTATTTTATTATTTTGCTCACTGCGCATCGGCTTTACATATTCCTTGCCAGCACACTCAACTGTTCCATAGGAATGTGTGTGTGGGAATCACAGACCAAAATTAATTTTCAGAGGTGATATTTCCAGAACAATGATAAATGAATCGAAAAATTTCAACCGCACCAGCTACCTAAATTGAATAATTTTTGATGCAAATATTAACGGTTATTTATAAATTTCTTTTGTGAACCTTTCTATAAATTGCTTTATTGGATGTTTAAAAAAAATTTTTTTTTCAAGAATTCTATACACATTGTTAAATTATGTTCATGCGAACTATTTTAAGCGAATTATGTTTATATCTTTTAAACCATTTCGTTGAATTGTCTCATTAAGTTCTCAGAATAAGTCGAAGAGGACTTAAATTTATCATCGTGTTTTACATTATTAGATTACCTTATCAATTTATTGACTTTTATGAACTGTGCACACTCGAAAAATTTGACAATTTACGATTCCCAAAGGACTTTTTTTTTCTTTAAAAAAAAAGAAAGAAAGAATAATCTTCCATAACCCTCTTTACACTACTAAAGAGAGATTAATGAAGAATTTAAAAAAGTGCTTTGCTAGAGATGTTAAAATAGTTGTCTAAATCAGTGGTTACCATTTTGTTTCGGGTTATAAAACCCAAAATGAAAGACTTTTGATTGAATCCCGATACATAATAATTAAATTTATAAATAAATGAAAATATTCAACGATTGAAATTTTATTAATTATTTTGAATGAGTGAATAAAAAAAGGACATTTTTACACCGTATCGTTTTACCAATATTATTATGTCAGAGAGTTAAACCTACTAGTTTGGAGCGTTATATAGTCTTCTAATTTGATTTTAGTATAGGTATAAACTGAATATACATATAAAAGTTCGGAATAATTACTAGAGAGATATTTTTTTATAGTTGAATTCGGTTATTTTTATTCTTTGCAAAATGCTAATGCAATATTTCTTAAATATTCATTCAATATATTGTTATTCGATTTTTCATCAATTTTGATTTTTTTTTCACACTCATTTTAATTAAATAATTTATTAAAAAAACTAGAATATTAAATAAATAATGTGTAATTAATCGGATATAAATTTAATTACAGGTTTCGAAAATCATAACTTGTAAAAAAAAATGTCCTCTCGAAAACGTGACCCTTATTATAGAACAATAGGGCATCGCAGAAACACCATTAGGATACCGCTGGTCTAAGAGACCGAGAGAGGGAGTTATTTCAAGTTTTTGAACAGTACCTGTACTGTGTTTTGAACAGTTTCTCTAAACTGATCCCCTGCACATTAGTTTTACAAGAGTGGAATGGAGCTTGCGTTTGAGTGTGGATTTTATGGTTCCAACTTAATGAGAACAGTTCTCTAAGCAAGTAAAGAAGTTTATAATACATTCGAGTTTTACAATAGTGGAATGAAGCTTCGTGCGCTTGAGTGTGGGTTATATGGCTCCAAATTAATGGGGAAAAAATTCTAAACAAGTGAAGAAGTTTATAGAATTGAAATATGCAACTAATAATACCATTATTATCATTATATATTACTTTAACCAGAAGTGGCATTTTTGGGGCAAAAACAATTCATGAATAGTTTAAATGCACCCTTCAGTGCGATAAACACCCTTCAGTGCAAATATGAATGCTAGATTTGGCTTTAACTTGAAATAAAATGAGGAGTTTTTCAGCACAGAATTTACACCACAGATTTTTAAGTGTAACTTACAAGGGAAACTAGGGAAGTGTGACTCGCCAATTTTGAAATAAACTAGTGGGATGTATGCCTTATGAGGAGTAATTTTAGGGAGCAACATTCGTTTCGGCTCATAGAAGGTCCTGGAAGGACAAAAAATAATTCAATATATAGAAAAATCGGTATTTTATTACTTCAATGCAGACTATTAGTTATTGTAATTGTCTCATACCACAATTAATTTGTAATTAATTGGTTAATTAATTAATTAATTAGCAAATTAATTAATTATGATTTAATTATTAAACAATTATTAATTATCAATTAATTACTTATTAATTATCAATTAATTGTTAATTAATTAATTATTAATTAATTAATTAAATAATTATTCATTAATTGATTGATTTGCAATTACGTACTCCAATTAATTTGGAAATTTTTTGAAAAAAAAATTTTAAAAATTTGATGTCAATTTTTTTTTTTAAATAACCTAACAGGTTTTTCTGAAAAACTACAGGCATATAAAATTTTCGAAATCAATTTGTCAATAAATATGCATTATATAGTACGTAAAAGTATCACAAAATTAATTGGAGTGTGAGATAATTATGATAACTAATAGTCCGCATTGAAGTAATAAAATACCGATTTTTCTATATATTGAATTATTTTTTATCTCTCACAGGACCTTCTATGGGCCGAAACGAATGTTACCCCCTAAAATTATCCCTTATAAGGCATACATCCCACTAGTTTATTTCAAAATTGGCGAGTCACACTTCCCTAGTTTCTCTTGTTAGAAGTCTAGTTTTGATAATTAAAAAATGGCGCATCAAACCCGAGATATATTTTTTGTAAATGAAAAAAAATGTCTCCTAATTGATATATATATATATATANTAAGAATATTTTAAGCACTTAAACTGTTTTGCCTGTTTTCAAGTACAATAAAATCTTGTAAGAAATATTGGAAGAGCAAAGCTGGAACTAGAAATAAAAATTTATTACAGAAAACCTTTTCTAATTAACACTTATGAATAGTATTATAATGTATCTTATTTCTGAAGTAAATTAAGTTATGAACGCAATTTTTTTCTCCTTTGTTTTATTTTTTTTTAATTTATGAAGATTTACTTTATTTCATTTGTTTAAATTTATTTACTTACTTTGTTTATTTTAATTTATTTATTTATTTTATTTTATTTTATTTTATTTTATTTTATTTTATTTTATTTATTTATTCTTTTTTTGTNTAAAATTTTTTATTCATTTTTTAATTTAGTTATAATGTTTTTCTAATTTATTTTATTTCATTTATTTATTTTATTTTATTGATTGAAATTTATTTACTTATTTTTCATATTTAAATTTATTTATTTTACTTTCGCTAACTAAAAATAAATAATTTTGTTAAAATTTATTCTTGGCTTACAATAAAGTTTTATAGCGAAAAAATCGCACTCATTAAAAGCAAAATGCACTTATTTATTTATTGTATTTGATGCTCTTTTTCTACATTTACTATGAAAACTGTTTTTATAAGTTAAAAATAGAAAAAGTAAAAAAAATAAAGAAATAACTAAAATTAGATATACATTTTTCTCTGAAGCAGACTATAGTATAAAAACGTTATTCAACAAAAAGTAATCGCGAAAATCTTTTCAAAAAATAGTCGCAAAATGTATTTTTAACATTAAAATTCTATTTTTTTTTTCCTTTCAAAAATTTATTTTTCATTTCGCATAAACGAATAAATGTAATCAGCCACGAAATTATTATCATACAAATACGATGCATTTCATATATTCAAATGTAAAGTCACTTTTATGATTGGTAAACAGGCTCATTCATGTATATTTAGAAAGAGATGCATTTCAATTTCGAATCATAACTCAAAAATCGAGAGCCATGAATCAAGCAGGAGAGTGTAAGAAAAAGAACTATTTTCATCCGATTCATTTTCTACATTTTCTACTCTCATCGAAAATGGATTAGAAAACAACAGATGGAGTCGACAAGAAACTAATCAGGTTCTATATTTTTTTTTCGAAGCAGGAAAGTTATTCATGCGTTTTCAATGAAGAAAACAAAAAGAGTTTAAAACAGCCGAAGTGTTTCACAAGAATGAGCATATTTCAGAATGAGGTTTACCTCCCACACGTTCATAATCTTCTCAATTTAAACGAATTTCGATTTCCCCAACAATTCGGTTTTTCGTGTCAGTGAATGAAAAAGCGATTCGAATTCGCACGTGGCCGTGTCTAACCTCACCTTCCCCTTTGCCAATATTTTTTTCTTTCCAATTTCGCTCACCCCCTCTTTCCTATGTATCCTCATAACTTCTGAATGGATAAAAAGAGAGAGGAAGCATTGATATTTTGCGTAATTTCCAGGAATCACGAACGGGGAATGAAGCAGGTGCGTTTTTTAGAGAGTGTAATAAACTTTAGTTGATTTATTCCGGGTTACTTCTTCTCTCCCCCTTCTCCTAACAGCTGACCGATTTGGTTTTTCATAAAATATAACATTATTCAGGCATTTTTCCTTCTGCACTTATAATATTATTATAGCTCTCATTATAAAAGATTTTTGTGAGAGATATTTAAGGCATTTTTAATAAATTGAGAAACTGTGATCCCAAAATTTTATTGCAGAAAAATCCTTTCCACAATAAAGAAAAAGCTACAGTTTGAGTACATGCACAACTCAAAGCACATTATTACTTTCAAACTTTACATATATATTATATCGCTGGGGGAATCAGATAGACTTTAAAATGAACACATATCTTAAATACTTAAAAAAAATATTAACATATTTTGAAGAAATACTCGATTTTAGAATGTTTTTCCTCTCAGACGGAAATCATTAAAATCAGTGATTCTCAAATTTTTTGCACGTTATCATGAGTAACAATGCAACGTTTGAGCAACTCATTCAAACATTAAAATATTGGATTATAAATGCTTTTAATTTTTACAAAACTGTAGGTTTTCTTCAATGCTGAACATTTTGCGAAATTTTCTAATAAGCATAGAATGCACCACCTAAGCATGGATAAAACTTAACTAAACACTCATGAATATTTTTTGCCTGAACAGTTATAAAAATAAAATATTATTCGCCAAAAAAGCTTTATTCCGTGTGACAAAGCAGTCATCAAAAAACAGCTTCAAGCTATAATTTGCATATTGAAGAAACATTATTATATTTACTATCTGTTTCTCCCTAGAATATAAGCTTTATGATGGTATGGTTACATCGTAATTCTTTCTTTAACAATAAGAAAGAGGAATTGCGATGAATTTTAGACTAGAATTTAGATAAAATTCTACTAATAATGCGATGAAATTTGGAATAGAATATAGATAAAATTTTACTTTCGGATCCAAATTGTAACAAAAATTGGATTAGAAAGTAAAATTTTATCTAAAATCTATCAAGATAAATATCTCAATTGTCATTCACAAACATGCTACAATTTTTTTGTTATAAAATATTCAAAATCTACGTCACTATATAACTTATGTTTTTTTGCTTTTCTTCTCATTTTTTAATCCCATGAAAGCGCAAAATAAAGTTCATTGTAAGTTAAATAATGTGTTGGTGAAAATGGTTAAAAATATTCAATTTTTTTTTTAATTTACAAATTTTGAAAAATTGTTCTGTTAACCAAAAAAAACGAAGGAGAGATTGTTCTAATGATCAAATTTTCACAACCTAAAAAACTGTCTTAATAGTTTCAGGAGTAAATCTCAAATGTTCTAAATAATTAGTTCTAACTATTAGGCTACTGAATCAGACTCGAAAACTTATTTTCTCTAACTAAGTATACTTTTTTTAACAAAATAGGATTTCTGACTTTCCAAACAGGGGGTCAGTTGCAATCTCTCTAATTAAGCCTGGAGATCGGTCGATATTTTGATCACATTCATTTGCTTTTTTGGGGTTTTTAGTTGCATTTGCGAAACAAATAGAAAACTTTTACACCCACTTTTGAAGCCCCGAGATAGTCTCATAGAAGTAATGATTATTTAAATAACTATCCGTTAGGATTTTAATTATTTAGAATCTAAAAAAATTAGAATATATGACGCTCAAATTTTTGCATAATTTCGAACAATCTACTTTTAAATGACAATATACAAAATTTGACTGAATCGATTGAATAATTATTGAAAAAAAAAATTTAAAAAAAAAACTAAGACTTTTTGAACCGTCGTAACTCAGAACTAGTTCGACTTATTTTATTTAAATTTTGTTTCTTAAAATTACATTTTATGAAACTATGTAAAAATTTGCTTGCCTTACAATTCAAAATGCTTTTGACTCTTATTAAATAGTTATTCTTTCCGTGAATCTATATTTGGCATTTCAGAGTACACTTTCATAAGTGTATGCAAGAATATTTTTTAGCTGCGTAATCATTTCAGAGCAAGGACGGGACTTTTGATCACTCACCTGACTAAACGAATGGGATTGCCAAATTGCGATTCGATAGTCAAAAAATCAATCAAGTCGATTATAAAAGTATATGTAGTCAGACGCTTTTGTGTCTGATTTCCCACATCAAAGTCCAATTTATTCATTCGACCGAGAAATAATGAAGGGAAATATTTATTCCGCTCACCATTTGCAATTCCATAACTATATTGAAATATACAAACTTTTTTTCACACCAAAACAGTCTTTTCAAGATAATATTTATAGACTAAATTTGTCGTAACCCGAAGTGGGGAAAACCCTCTCTATTGAATATCTCTGTAGAAGTTGTTTTGTAACAAGTCTTCATTTTTAGCGGAAAAGCTAACTTCACTTCCTTCTCAATACTAGGACTCACCCATTAATCGCATACAATTTATAAGTTTAAAAATACGAGGAGAAAAAATTGTCTTTTTTGAAATATTTATTCTAATTATAAATCGTTTAACACTTTAATTTTTACCAGCATACTTTCTTTTTATTGCAGTTTCATAAACTCGCTTTCTTGTGTGCAAGAAGAAGCAGTTAGATCACTCGATTCTCTAGTAGAGCACTGAGGACAATTTCAATTATTTTCTGATATCAAACAGCAAAGTTTACAGCCATGTTATAAGTAAAGGAAATCATAACTCCAGTCCAACACTATTGGCATGATATTAATTATGAATGAAAACGAGATTTCAGTCCCCCGATTTCTTTTAAAAAATCATTGATTTAAAACAATTGCATTTTCTTAAAACAATATTATTGATTTAGACCAAATTATTTCAAATCATGCAGTCAACAAATCATTAAGTCAAAAAATGAAGATTTCTTTACAGAGAAATATGGAAAGAGAGATGGATGTAAAATTATTTTATTTCAAACTAAACTGGGAATTTAAAAAAAATGGATAAGAGTGGCATGAAACTTTTAAGTTATAATTTGTAAGAATAATTTGTTGATAATGAACATATTTCAAATATACCCATTTGGATTTGCGTTCATACAAAGGCAAGTGCTTTTAAGACTTAAATATGCAGTGAGTGCATAGCAATAATAAAGAAGGAATTTTTCTGTCTAGAATATTAGAAAACTTAGAGTATTTTGTCTTTATTAATGTAGTCCACTCTAAACAAATCTACTCTTCGTCAGATTTTTAGCTGACGAATTGCTTTTCTGTCTTCAATTTCGTTCTACTGAATGATTGTTTTATATATTTTGGTTAGAAATATTAACTAGTTTTACTGCATTATTCTCAT
This sequence comes from Parasteatoda tepidariorum, assembly GCF_043381705.1. NCBI lineage: Eukaryota > Metazoa > Arthropoda > Arachnida > Araneae > Theridiidae > Parasteatoda > Parasteatoda tepidariorum. Next base: position 309,897 of record NC_092212.1, on the reverse strand, counting down.
ATGCAGTATATATTTCTAACCAAATTATGCATACATTGTGTCAGATGATTTGACAAATAAATGTAAAATTATCAAAAAAATCTTAACTGAATAAAAAAACTTGATTTAAAGCAAATAATTCCGATATTTTTAAATTGTAATTTTTTGCAAGCCCTGTTTCCCCTTAGCTAAAGCACTTCTATTTTAAATGAAGCTTCCAGATAGACAATACAAATTTAAATTATTTTCTGACCGCTATCATTCTTTTTCCTTTCGGATTTTTTTCCCCTGTTTTTGTTATTTTTATTATTAATTTTCTTTTCCCCCTTTTTTCATTAATCTGTATTTTTCCTTTGTTTTATCTTCATTTTGAACTTATTTTATGACTTCTATTTACTTGCAGCCTAAGCGCTGCGCAATAAATGAAACTTATTGTTTTTCTTAATTTTCTTCGTGTTTTTTTTATTTATTTATTATGCAATACATATATATAACTTTCATAACTACTTTTTCTTTCTGACAAATATTTTACAGCATAATTGTTAACGTGANTAACCAGACTTTAAATAGATTATTTTGCTTGGCTATTACTTATTTTGATAAAATAAGTCTTTAAATTACATAAATTCGATTTCATAACTTCCAAATTATTTTTTCCAAAATTTCAACTTATTTAGAAACCTTTTTCACTAATGTCTTTTCTTTATACAATTTATAGTTATATACTGTTCTGATCATGCAGATGCTTTTCTTATCTATTGCTGTTATTACTTCTGCATTTTTTAATAATCGTGTGTTGCATAGTAAAGGAAAATTTGATTTTAATTGTGTGCCCGTTTATTTTATGACAAAAAATTTACTGTTATGTTTACATTTAAAAAAACTAAATATCCTCAAAGTCATTGATTTTTTTTATTTAATTGAAACTACGGATGTTGCATAATATAATACACTTATTAGCATCAAAAAATTGACTCATTGAAGTTTTGAATGCTGTTCTGATGTTCGTTTGCTTAAAATAGAGATATAAAAATAAAAAAATTTCAAGTATCCTTAGAAGTAAATTTGCTTATAACTAAAATGTAAACTTTTCTGATTCTACTATTGACTCAAGAGAGATTCTTAAGTTCCCACAATTAAAATATTTACATTGATTATTGGAAAAATTTCGGATCACCATACAATTTTCACTTAATTTTAAACATTTTAACGATAATATTTTATTTAAATGCTAGCATGACTTCTACTCCTGATCTTGCAATAAATCGAATAAAAACAGACATATTTCATTGCTAGTTTTTTATTTTCATTGAAAATCTCTGTCAATTAATTTTAGAAGAATTTACAAGACAATTTTTATATTGAGTATATGATCCTCAGTATGAGTGCAAAACAAAATAGTTGTCATATTTGCATATGAAGACTTCTGCGCTCATTAGAAAACACCATTTACAAGCACTATTCAAGTTTAAGAAAATATTTTGCTCAAACGAATTATAGAAAAAAAAACATTACAAATATTCGACTAATGCTGCGTGGAGGTAGCTAGTTTGAATCCCATCCTATCACAGGCTGTGAACTACCTTTCTCTATATTGTGCTATCCGGACGTCAACTTGGCGAAGGCATATTAGCCGATCTTTGTAATTAGCACACAAGCCTGCGTATGTGTGCGTAACAATAAATATAGATGAATCCAGTATTATGGTGGGATTTGAACCTGCTACTTCTACGCTTCCGTTTTAGGATGTTGGAACAGCCCTAATCTAGCAATTTTACTTACTTTAATGTAGCATTTATTTCGCAACCGTTAAGCTACTGATTTAGTTCAGCCTTGTTCAGGCATTTGTACATTTACAAGTGCATATTTTTTATAATTTCAAATGTTGGTAGATGTTAGCTTACTTGTTTGTTTGTAGTTCATTTACGTCTCACTAGAGCTGCGCAATGGGCTATTGGCGACGGTCTGGGAAACATCCCTGAGGATGATCCGAAGACATGCCATCACAATTTTGATCCTAGGCAGAAGAGATGGCACCCCTGTTTCTGTATCCCGACGACCTGCACGCGAAGACGAGCACTTTACGGTAGAACAGTTTAACGAGGACTAATACCGCACACCCTTGGTTCTAACGCAGACTTATCCAAGTGGTTTCCCACCCGCACACTGACCGCAGCCAGTGATGCTTGACTTCGGTGATCTGCTGGGAACCGTGTCTTAACGATCAGACCACTGCGGGACAGATGTTAACTTACAGCTTATATAGGGAAAAAAATCCACCAATGTAAAACAAAATTAACAAGAGTTTACTTCGCTGTTAAAGCTACTGATTTTATTTAAAATTACCTAATTTTGCCTCATTTACTACCAAACAGCATGGTAATAAAAAAATATCTTATTATTAATTTTCCAAGAAGTCATTACACAATCGCTTTGGTGAAAATTATCTGGGGTTTTTTTTGTGTGTGTGTGTTCCCATAGAGCCAGAAACATGGTTAATTTGACCGTATTCGGGTAGTTTTGACCATCAGTGCATTATATACACCTTTCGAACTTTCACCACATATTCTAAAAAAAAATTAAAAAAAATTTTAAAAAAATTATCAAAGTTTTTTTTTTTTTAATAAAATATTTTTTAGCTTTCCCCAAAACAAAATATTATACCTGACAACTCTGTTTTAAGAGGACATTTGTTAGAAAAGAGTTTTGAAGTTCTAAAAAATTGATTTTGAATGCTGTTTTATTGCAGCATATTTTGAAACTTTACAAATTATAAAGTAAATAAGCGATTGTAAAAGAGGATCCACTTAAGAATACGTAATGTAATTCAGACAGTTAAAAATAACGAATATTCAAGTGTGTGAAAACATGTGAGACTCAAATTTAAGAAAATAGATATTTTCAAATAAAATATTTTAAATTTTAGTATTTTAATTTCTCTATGATTTAGGAAATGAAAAAGAATTATGAATAGCATTTATTAACATTAAAAGAATTTAGTTAGTACTCAAAGTTTAAAGTATCCCAAAATAATCTTATACAAAAGTTATTTTTGAGTAAAGGCTTTCTATGCATTAAATATATGTGTGTGTTTTTCCTTTATACTATTGATATATTTGTAAAAGGGTTGGGGGAAGAAGTCCTTTTCACCTTCATACATTTATCATCAATCTCCTGAGGGTTTCCAATTTAAAATAGAACAAATGTGCCTTATCTGGTTTAAGTCTAAAGAGAGGAACAATAAATCATGTATTCCAGAAACTCAAGCAGTTTGAATCTGTAATATTTATCAACATCTTCCTCCAATAATAATATTCGAGAAATTCCGGTGACTTGTTTCAAAATTTTAGAAGCCTCGAATGTTGATTATCAATGCAGGAAACAGTTGAGCCAGCACGTCACTTAAAATTTCTTACGACAATTGATTTTGAAAATAACATAATTTGTAAAATTGCTATAAAAACTTATTTTCCTCGAAAGACCATAAATTAAATAGAAGCGATAATTAAAAAAAATAGTCTTCGAATTACATTCTGACCAAAAATGATTGGTCCATATGATTCGACAGGCAACCGAGCAAATGTTTCAGTAGGAACGGTGCAACAGAAATCAGTTTTTTTTAAAGCTTTTTTAGTCAACAGCATTCTTTGCTATCGTACTTTGTAACGAATTTTAAATTTTTTCCGAGAATAAAATTTCGTTTCTAGTCAGAATTCAGGAAACTGTATTTATTTTATCTCCAAGATTTTCTTTAATTATTTTTTTAAATCATTGGGTTTTTTTTAACAACTTCAGTTAATATATTTAATACAAACTGACAAAAAAAATAATTTCGCAAACTTCTTTCGCAAGTAACGAGAAAATTTTAATTAAGGAAGTACAAGAAGTATGTTATTACTATCTGAATCACATAAAGAATGTAAGAAACCAAAAAAAAAAAAATTAAAAAAGGACAGTAAAAATATAATCAAGAAAAGGTAGTAGTTTTCACAGGGTACCCTTACTAAGTAACTTATGTGAAGTTTAAAACCAAATATTTTCCTCCCACCATATCACAAGTTCAATTTCAAGAATGATATGCTTTCTTGGATACAAAATTTATTTGAAAATCAAAATTATATCTTCTAGAAGCGACTGAAGACACTCAAAAATGATAAACTGCGTAATTCTGGATTCGCTTTACTAATATAAAAACGGCCATCTTATTAACCAGACTTTAAATAGATTATTTTGCTTGGCTTATCTTGGAGACAAGTGTATGTACTAAGCCTCAAAAGATTTTAGAATCTTGCAAAAAATCTTCTTGAAAGATATAATATTGGAAAGTAAAGTGCGTCTTGTGGAAAGGAAAAACATTATGACCTGTTTACAGTTCTACATTAATGCCTAAAATATTTTGTTTTTAAATTTTGTGAACAGGTAGTAGTTTTTTTCACTTTTATTTAAATGTTTTTGCTTCAGTGCCCACCTAGGGAATCGCCTTTCGCCTTGCAGACATTTACGGGGCAGATTTGTTGGCCACTTTTTCAGGGACACCCTATTAGATGGGACAACGTTGCTCCCCCAGTTAGGACAGATAGTACAGGAGGATGAAAGAACATCCATGTCTTACCAGTGATTCGATTCCAGAACTTTTCTTCCGATGCAAGGCCAGTTCCCTGGCCCCTACACAAGATCGGTCGGCAATTGAAAAGTTTGAAATGATATTTTACAAAACATAAAAATGTTGCATTGCAAGTTCTTATCACCCAACAATTTTAACACCTCACTTTAACACATGTTTTTTAGGTTTAAATTATTACAAGTAATAATTAATGTTAATGTAGAGTACATAAGAAATTTTTGATATAACTCACCACTGTTTTCTTAATATTTCTTTTCCTTCGGATCAGATTTCTGAAAAGAAATTTTAAAAAAAATCTGTGTCAAATGTAGTCTTAATATCTAAAATGTCCTACAATTTTAAAAAACGATATGAGCTACTTGAAAATAAATAAAAGATAATTATTACAATTTTCTACCATTAAAGTAGCATACTTTAGTTTCACATAATCACATAAAAAGTGTTTAACATAGTTTCATAACACAAAAATTTTGAAAAAAAGTTATAATCAGTTAATTGCAAATTTAGTTTTCTACATTTTCTTGTCCTTTAAATCGGTTGTCGCATTGTCATTATGTTGTCCAACATTAAAAAAAGCTTGTCTATGAAAATGAACAGTATTTAAAATGCGTTTTTGAAAAAATAGACAATAGCTCTAAGCTCACGTCAATGAAACTACCCTATGATTAAACTTGATTTAGCACAATGTGCCGTTTCAGCGTTATTCCATTGATAAAGAATAATTGAAATTTTATTTAAACAGTGATAAAAAAAAATTTCCTTATAACAATTTACATTTAAAATAATATATCTACCTTATTTGTAATCGAAAAATTTCAAATTGAGTAATTTTTTTTAAAAAAAAAAATTATGTAGAAAGAAAATTTTAATTTTGTTTAAGTTGTTGTTGACGTCGGCCATTAAGACAATGGGGATGCGATTGTTCTTGTTTTCCAGTGGTGCCATCTAGGTCAAGAAATCGACTTCTGTTACACCCGTTTTATAGTGTGGACACAGTCATACATCAATTCATTCACCCACTGATCGTAATTTTGACCGATCAATCGCCAGTTGAGTTCTCCTAGAGGCATAGTTTGTTATGGGAACAGGGTGGACCTTTTGACCAGACATATTTTATTTTATTTTATAACCGTCGTTGAACAGCCGATCCAATTTGTTGGGTTTACGACTGCTAATGTTCAACTCCGTAGCCTTGTAATTTTGAACCAATCCAGAAGACAAGGAAACTCCTGGATCAGTACTCCCAGAGGTATGATTTGTTATGGAAACATGGAGGACTTTGAAACTCGACATATTTAACGTGCATCTGTCACCATTTAAAACACGGGAGTCTTCGGCAAGCGAGGATCAAACGCACGACCTCTTGGACATGGGCCCAGTGTCCTACCAACCAGGCTATCCCGGCTCGACCAGACATATTTAATGTGCACCAGTCACCATTTACTACAGGGGGAGTCTTCGGCCTGCTGGATTCGAACTTCCGTTCTCACGAACATAAGTTCAGCGCCCTATCTACCAGGCTATCCCGGCTCATTTTGTTTAAGTAAAAAAAAGTATTTATTAATATTTCACTTAAATTTCCATATTTTCACACAACTTGAGAAATGAATTTTCTTGCATTGCTGAATAGAAAATCATGCTTTTAACATCAATACACTTAAAAGATGAAAAATAAATTAAGCATTTTATGGTCCCTTAAAAATNTACAACACGGGAGTCTTCGGCAGGCAAGGATCAAACGCACGACCTCTTGGACATGGGCCCAGTGTCCTACCAAACAGGCTATCCCGGCCCGACCAGACATATTTAACGTGCACCAGTCACCATTTACTACAGGGGGGGTCTTCGGCCTGCTGGATTCGAACTTCCGTTCTCACGAACGTAAGTCCAGCGCCCTATCTACCAGGCTATCCCGGCTCATTTTGTTTAAGTAAAAAAAAAGTATTTATTAATATTTCACTTAAATTTCCATATTTTCACACAACTTGAGAAATGAATTTTCTTGCATTGCTGAATAGAAAATCATGCTTTTAACATCAATACACTTAAAAGATGAAAAATAAATTAAGCATTTTATAGTCCCCTTAAAAATACCGCAATTGTATTTTTAATATTTTGCAAAGTGACCTGCTTTTCTCTCTGCAGCCTATTTTTGGTATTTCATATTTTTATTGTTATACAAGGTTTATTATTCTATAATAATTTGATAAGTGTGTCTCTTTACAACATAATATATTATTATTATATTATATTGCAAATATATTTATTTAGCTCTCTCGATCTTGTTTTTGTACGTTCGGTGGTTGAGTCAATGTTGAAAGTAACAAAAAATACAAGACAGGGAAATCAGATTTTGCCAGATACAATATATCTTTACGTTTATATTGAAATTTTTAAAAATATAAAACACTTTGCGTCGCCTTAAAGAGTAAAACTATAAATAATTTATCTCAGCTTCACAAAATCTATATTCCTCAGTTTATTTATTTTTTTTTTAAGTACAATCAATTATTCTTCAAATTCAGGTAATCGTTTATTTTGTTCAAATTAACATCAATAAAACATTCGTACAAAAATATGTTAATTCCATTTTTGCGAACAAAATACTATTTGTTTTCGTGTAAAATAATAACTTTTAAGGAAAAGGTAAAATGATAAAGAATTAAAAGCAACTACTGGGGTTGGTGAGCAGGGTAATCAGGGGAGGGAGCCTTCTGTTTGACGGGGACCGCGCTAAGCATTCGCCTCCTCGCCAAATGCTATAAAATCGTAAATTTGGCGAATAACATTGTGTTTTGGCGAACTGTTCAACCACTGAAAAGAAAACTATATATTTAATTTGGTCCTCAAAATTACGTCAAAATGAATTTTTTTAAATGAATCAGTATTTTTTTATTCGATTACAGTAATTTAGGGTAGATGCGCCGCATGACACATTAGAATCGAGTCCAAATAATATAAGCCAGAAACAAACTACCGTAAAATAGTGTTCTATGGGGGAAAAAATAATCATAAAAAAATGTTACGACTTGAATTTGGAGAAGACTTTCGAAAATTGGCGAATACTTTTGATATTTGGCTAATAATTTGAAATTCTTAGCGCGAACCCTTTTGTCCTAAAAATGTCATATTTTGTGTTGGTATTAAACAAAATGTGATAAATATATTTATGGTTGTCACAAATAAAATTAAAAAAATATAAACAATATAATGAATACTTCTTGCAAAATAACAACCCAATTATTTGTTATTTACGCAATTTAAATTTGTTTAGTATTTGTAAAACATTTTCCAGAAAAGAGACAAACAATTTGTATTCACTTCACATTATAAATAAATCGCGTGATTCGCTTTTATTCAATCACTGCGACGTGTAAAGCCTTGCAAATTTAATTAAGGACTCTTTCCAACGAAACAGATTAGAATTCCAGAGTTGGTGGGGAAAAATGCATGAGACTCTTCCAAATCAATGAAGTGTACCGAGCGTCGCGAACAAAAACTCGTTTACCCATAAGTTGACATTTACCGCACGACCGCACCCCCTCGTTCCTGGATCCCGGAGAAAGGAAAAAACAAACTAGTCTTTGCCGGATTCTATGTCAGACTAATTAAGTAATAGTATCCTATCCTTCTTGAAAGGTATAAAAAAAATCAAGAGAGAGAATATTGTTTACGAAAGGCGGGAAGAAAAATGGTTTCTGTTTTATTCAAACGCCTCCTTAATTGGAGTAGTCAGTTTTCCGATGAGGAGAAAGGAAAAAACGGTTGGAGTTTACTGTCCTTCGTTATTTTAGTTGATTAAATGCAAAAAGATGAAAAAACTAATATATATATATATATTGCTATGTTAGTATTCAGAACTTTTAAGAAAATATTTATTACGATAGAAAAACAATTCGTTTCGACCATTATTTCTTAAAAAACATTTTCCAGAACTTTCAGCGGTATTAGCGTTACTTTATAAAACTGGATACTCCAATAAGAGAGCGAAAATTTTAGAGAAGTCAAATAAAAAGGTCAATTTTTTTTCGATGTATTCCTGGGGAATGACCTTTCGTCTATACAGGCATCCGAAGGACAGATTTTTTGGCCAGTCTTTCAAAGGTGCCATATTAGGTGGACCAACGTTTTTCCCACACTAATGATAGATAGTACAGAGAATGAAAGAACATCTATGCCTTGCCTTGGAATCGACCCCAGAGCCTTTCTGATGCAGGGCCAGTTTCCTGACCCCTACACAGGTCGGTCGGCTAAAGACCAATAGAAAGATAGAATACAGTAGAAGATAGAATAGTAAAGTAAGTATCAGAATGGTTGGTAAGAAGTAGAATAATAAGATAGAATGTAGAATTGTAGGGTGAGAGGTAGAATTACAAAACAAGAAGCTAATCCTTCCATAATGGATGACGTTTTCTACGCTAGGGTGCGCTGCAAGCTCTTGACTGTTCTATACTTCCGGCTTAATTTTATAGGTATGTTTTGAATTCATTTGGCTCAATCAACAATAAAAAATTTCTCGCATACGTGTATTTGTTACCTGATTTATTATTTATGTCTTTTTAAAGGAAAAATTGTTGTAAGAATCGTCATTTCAAGACGTAAAAATTGTCATTTGAAAAAAGAATCGTTATGAAACACTTATTACCCTGTTAACAATACACAAATTTCGAAATTTAAATCTAAATGATAATTTGTGAAATGAATGCTGCTTAACAATATGCTAACACTATCGTAAGATAGGTCATGGCTTGCACTAAGAACAAACAGTTATAAGCAAATGAAAAGAGGCCAAATGAGAGCTGCCAAAAAAGCGAGTTCTTTCCAAATCTAGCAACCATGTGCCCCTTTTTAACAATACATCTCTAAATAACTAAAACAAATGCTCTCTTCAAACTCGCCAGAATTACGTAATATCATATATGTCTTATGAAATACAGCTGATTTGAGCTTAGAAATTGCATAAATTGATTCTTTATTAAAAACAAAATTGCCTGTTTGAAAATATCGCCGCACGGAATAAGATGCAGTAAGCAATTGTAAACTTTCTAACTGCAAGTAGTGCAGGTCAAGAGCTCGATATTATTGTTGTTTATATTTATGTAGAAAACACCATCCATAGGAATGGCATGTTACATGTCTTTTAGTGGTGGAGAGAGGTAGGGGATAATGTCGTCTTTTTGTCTAAAACAGATACAGATGAGACAAAGAATTTATTTTCTGTCGGCTGTATCCGTTTTTCACAATGTTTATATTTAACTCAAAGAATATCCCAACAGCTTTTTTAAATGGATTAAGAACTATCAAAGTTAAATGAACCAAGTGGTAAAAAGAATCCGCACATAAAGTTATATAGTTTTTGTCAACATTAGCAATCTGTCACTTAATAAAATAAATTATCTCCTTTTTTTGTTTTAATTTTATGCACTGTTTTCACAACGGTTCAGTTTCATAACATTTCATTCAGAGTGAAATAATTGCAATGCAAATAATAAGTTGCAAAAATGCTTATCGATTGATATTTCGTGATTTCACGTTCAAATACCAGAAGGGTGTGGTTAGTATAACTGAAAGAAAATATCGATTGTATAAAACTAGCGTGATTAAATCGAGTTGAAGATATACAGGAAAGGTTAATTGAAGGTTTTTACGCCTTCGTATTTAAATGTCTCTTACTTAAGCCATTTTAATCGGGTAGTTTTGCTTTCAGATTCCACCATTTCACGTGATCTGCCTTCATATTAAAATATCAAGAAAAGTTTCGGTTAAAAAGCGTTAATTTTATGTTTTTTATAAACTTTGTTTGTAACGATGCCCCCCCCCTCCCCTGCTTGTTAGATAACTAAAATTTCATCTTTTTTTCCGTGATGATAAAATAAAATTCAATCGTTTTTTTTTTTAACTATCTGCCTCTCTGTACTCGATCACAATATATATGTTCATAGAATTTATCATTTTGACCACTTTTCGACTAACTGGAGTACACACATTTTAAATAAAGAGAGATCCACTCTTTAAAGCAATTAAAAAAAATTCTCAATTGCGATGAGCATAATTTATCATTTTATATCCACTAAAAAAATTTTAACATTATTTAAAATTTCATCCACTGTCCTGCCGGCTAGAATGTTTCATGGAGCTTTGTACCAGACGCCAACACAGAGAAAAACCAAGATTTTAACATTTTTATTTAAATTATTATTTCCAGAATTGTATTAAATTCTTTGCTTGGTTTTTCTACATGACTTAAACTTTAATTGAGTTATCTTCTCGAATGGGCACCTCATTTTTTTTTCTTTTTTAATAAATGTACCAAAGTAAATGAGAAAGCTCAAAAACATTTTCTTCAATTCTTCAAATTCGAGGTTCATCATTGCATTTTGTTGATCGCATTCATAAAAATCTCTGTGTTTGAATTAAATCTAAAATAAAAAATATAATTTTTTTAAAAAAATTTCTTGAAAATCTGGGGAATTCTTTTTAATAAAATGTAGTTTCTTTCAAACATTAACATCAAAAGTCTAATTTCTAAAGATGGAATGCATATCTTTCGTATAAATAGTTTCAAATTATGCTCGCTAAAATGTGAAATGACGAGATTACGGTAAGGGGGAGGGTGGCAAAACGTGACTCGAGGCTACGAAAACCTATCATATAGTTTAGCGTGTAAACGGTGCTAGTCACGCTGAATTTCGAGTAATTATTGAAGCGAAACTTGTCATTTACGAACTATTACTGAGTGAGCTGACATAATCCATTAAATTCGAATCGTAGGCCGTGCTGCAATTATATGCAAATGCTGCCTCGCCTATAATGTCCAATAGACGACGAGTTTAAATGCCAGCCCATTTCAGTTAGAGCATTTCATTTGATTGTTGTTTAAGAAAATTGTTGTTTCTGATTCCATAACTCAATTATCTATTTTCACTCATTAAATAATATATTTAGACTCAACTTTCTGAACCCTTAAGATTGGTATTTAGTTGGTGCGAATCCGATGGTTAAAGCAAAAATTTTTTAGGGTGATATCTTTTTCATTTTGTGCGCTGTACATACGCTATTCTTTCAACATCATCTCATAAGGAATGAAAATCATTTTAAAGATATTAATAACTTTTCTTTGCTTATGTAGACGCACTCTTTGCGTACAAAGTTTTAAAACTTTTAAAGACTAATTCATTTGGAACATCTTCTTTTGAATTATCCAAAACTTAAGATTTTAAAAGAGCTTTCAGAACATGCATCTAGTTGACTCCGAAAAAAAAAACTTGTTGGGACAACAATGCCTGCTTTAGACTGTAGTGCCAAGAAAAGGCCGAAGAGTGTTTTAGGAAAAATTATTCTATTTCAGTTTTAACCCACTGGTGGTTTAAAAAATGAGCAAAATTTGGAGAATGTTTCTCCCCTACACACTATTTCCCTATCTAATAACATAGAAAAACTGGTTTTGCTTTTGCAGAGAAAACTGCAGGTTGAAATATCACTTTTTATGTGCAGGACCGTCAGTGGGTTAAATTATCCTTCATTTAAATTGCAAATAAATATGTATTTTTCAAGTTATAAGTTCCCACTGTTTTAACGTTTAAAGTTGCATGATCTTTGTTTCAGCTTGAATTTAATATAATTGAATATTTATTTACCCTGATGAGCCAAAATATTATGACAACCCATTCAATAACGCCTTCTCTTGCTTTCAAACAAGCTACAACTTGCATGGATGCTATAAGTTATTATTATTTTTTTGATAATTAGATGTAGCAAATCTCAAAGCTAGGGTCACTCAATGCGAAGTATTCGACATATTGGATTTTTTTTCTTCTCAGAGCTAAGTTTTTGCTTCCCAAATATCCTCTATATTGGATTAAGAGCCAGCGAATTAGGTGGCCAGGACACAAGTTGGAATTCATCATTATGTTCCTCGAATCACTTCAACTCAATTCGGGCCTTGTGAATTGAGTCGTTATCCTGCTGGAAGATTCCATTCCCAGTTGGAAAGCAGACGCAAAGTACAAGTGCTCCACAAACAGAACCACACGTGACAACTACCCCTTAATGCCTAAAATCGTCATCACCAGCCTATAAATGACCTGCTGTTATAGAGCAACTGTTCGCCTGGAAGACAGTGCACTCTGACGTGGCCTTCGACGTGATGAATGAGAAATCATAATTTTTATCCGTTGCGATAACTATCTTCCACTTATCCATGGTCAGTGTTTATTTTCCCAGATCGAACCTGCGATGTATTTATGAAATGAGCTACCATCTGGCACCGTTACTTGTTTTACCAAATCAGACAATCCCTTTTCTTTGATGGACACCTTGGTTTTTACTGCTAGATTCAACGTCATTTATTCACTTTGTATAAATATTTACAATGGCGAATCTTGAACCACTAACCAGTCATGCAGTTTCGTAGATACTCGTTCCGAATCTTCGACCCATTACGATAGGTCCGCTCTCTTTCAAATTCGCTTAAATCACTAGCCTTTCCCATCACTCACAAAAGTACGTCAATGTAAAAATGATTCATGACCTTCTCTAGCAGCAGTTAAATACCATTAAAACTCAATCACGTGCTTTCCACGTTAACCAGACAAGTTCCTTGAAAAATGAGGAAACGTTCATAATTTTTTGGCTCATTACTTCAAATGAAATTAGATACTCCAAAACTTTAATGAATATACGAGATTAGTTTTGAGTTTATGGAAAGAAACTTAAGTTTTATATTTCTTAATTACACATCTCTTCCAATATCATTATTTTCTAAAATAATTACTAAAACACTAGTCTTGTTAACTTTGCGATGAGTTAAAAATATTAATATATTATTGATAAATTAAAAATATTAAAATATTAAGTTACTTTGGAAGTTGGGCTATTCTTTAAAAGACGTTTGGAGACAAATAACAAATACTGATTAACCTTTGAACGTTCTGTAAAATATCAAGAGTTTTGTTTGCAATGACGGCAAAATTAAGGCATAAGTGTTTCCATTTGCAGATAGTTTTTTTTTAATGATAGAGCGTATAAGAAAGTAACTTTTTTATTTATGTATTTATTTTCAATCCGTAACAAAATCACAGCACTTTCACCTAAATGGCCACAGACAGCACCATGATACGATAAAAGGCATAACGATTAGTTAGATTGATGCGATTATCGTTTTCTTTTTTTATTTTTAATTGAATTTAAGAAGTTCTCTGCAATTGCTTGGTTACTTGTTTCGTTTTAATTCAGTAAGAAGCTTAGATATACTAATTCTTTACGAATGCTGTGTGTTAATGAGGACAAAAGTATATTTTTCAAAGTAAGTTTCGAGTTATTTTAACTTCCGACCACTTTTGTTGTTCTTAAATTTCCTCCCGTAATAAAATCCATATATATAGTGATGACAAGCATTATTAATCCTATTAAACTATTAGTAGTATAAATTTGAAGAAAAAAAATTATGTACTATTCTTCTTTCCTTTCTTTACTTACACTAGGATTCATCATATAACAGAATGAAATAAACAGATGGAAATAAAACTGCGACAGAATCACTTTTAGCGTACAATAGAACTAAAATATAAGATTAAAAAATTTGAAATTAATTTTAAAAAAAGCTATATGTGTGCCTGAATGTAAAATATGAAGAATTTAAAAACATTGACATAAATTCACGCAATCTTATCTTTAGTCGATAGTATTTCTATTGAAATAATGCAACAAAAAAAACACAATTTAAAACTAAGCACAGAGAAGTATTTCATTTATTTTTGCAATAAATATAATATCGTCTATGATATAATCATGCAGTAGTAAGCAAAAATATGACAGAGACACTTAAATTATAAGTCTTAGAGTATTATTCAAATCTACAGTTTCAACTAGCCATTTTTTATAATGTTGCAGAGGGTGCAGGGGTCCGTTGGGTGAGTAAAAACTTTAAGGAAATCGTCGTTATGACGTTAGAGTTGATCTAGCTTAAGCATCATAGCTCATGACAACTAATTTGTAAAGTGACTATCGAACAAACAATTTGAATATCTTATAAAGTTTGATCGATGAAACCCTTATCATAAATTTCTCTTGCCCTTTTATTTTACTTTTATTTCAAATAATAGCCATTGCCGGAATATGATTGTGGAATTTTTAAACCTTCATATTCATGTAATTTTTTATTTAAGCAATATTAAACCATGACATTAAGGAAAATAAGGGCTATTTTACCCTCGTATGACTAAATGTCTCAATTTGTCAAAGCGACTAGTGTGATACAGATTTGAGCAGTGTGGAAAATGCTGAAATCTTTACTCATTACTTAATCACTTCAGATGCAAAACGAAGCATCGAAATGGGACTTTGAAACTGCCGATATAAGCAAAAGACTATTTGGTAGTGAATCATCTCAGGAGAAAAACTTGTAAGGCATTTGCTGTCAAAACATCCATGCTTTTTTTTTTTTTTTTTTTTTTTTTTTTTTTTTTTTTTTTTTTTTTTTTTTTTTTTTTNTCCAATATTAGTTAGAGCTAGTAAGGCCAAACGCTCCGTTCTTGAAGTAAAAGTGCAAGCTTTGCGCCAAAGTGACGTCACTAGAGTGACGTCGGAGGATCGGCGCGGCGAGAGATACTTCAAAGGAGTGAACCAGCCCTTCTATTCTCTTTAGCCCTGGAAATCTTTACTCATTACTTAATCACTTCAGATGCAAAACGAAGCATCGAAATGGGACTTTGAAACTGTCGGAATAAGCAAGAAACTATTTGGTAGTGAATCATCTCAGGAGAAAAACTTGTAAGGCATTTCCTGTCAAAACGTCCATGTCTTTTTTTTGTTGTTTTTTTTGTGGTCTATCTCTCAAAAAAATTATGTAGAAAAGTCTTGATTTATCATAAAAAAATTTTGATAAACTTAGCGCTTCTCTAACCTACGTTATTTTTTGAAACTCCATCCCCAAAGCAGCAAGACACATCAAATTATTTTTTTACAGATTTTAATTTTTTTTCCTTTTTAAAACTCGTTTCTCAATGCATATTTTCCTTATTTTTTAATTATTCCCGTTAATGGTTTTCCTACTATAATTTTATTACAAGAATCTAGCAGTTTAACGAGTTTTTAGTGTAGATATGATTTATAAAAGTAATAAATAATATTTTTAAGCAGTTCCTAACTACAGTTTAACTCATTTTAAACTCCCCCTGCAAATAAAACATTTTTTTTAAAAAAATGACTTTAGAGGCTATCCTCACTGAAGTTACCCGGGTTGCGGGTCAGGTAACATTAGAGTAATCTGATAGATCACATTATCAGGTTGATAGCTATCTAATGGCTAAAGTAAAATACATTTGCGACGGTAACTTTAGGCACTATGGTTTTGAATTTTTATTGAAAAAGAAATTAAGGAAAATTTATTTAAACACAGCGTATAAATTCTTTAAGGTCAGAACCCTCTGAAATACTTTTTCCCACTCTTTAAATGATAAAGCAGTTCACGAAGTAGTCAAAGTAACCACAGTTGACAGTAGCAAAAGCAAAATGAATCATTTTAATACTTTTTTTTATAAAAAAACAGCTAGTTAAAAAATTAATACTTACTTATTATTATATCCCAATATAAAACTCATAATTATTGGAATTTAAATCATTTTTAGAACTTCCCAATTGTTCAGTTAAGATGCATAAATTTGGAAAAGTTATTTCTTGTAAGCTTCAAAAAAAATTCTTAAGTATTTGTAAGTAATATTTAACTACATTTCGAACTGCAGGAACATTCAATTCACGTTCAGTTTTGCAATAAAAATTTAAAGGAACAATTTTATTTTTTTTTTCTGTGTGTGTGTTTTGTTTACACTCGTGTCGCATCGCTATTTTCAATACAAAATGACTCCAGTCATTCAAAATAAAAAATAAAATAAAAACAATGATTTCTATTTTTTATCCTTGTCTCCTTTCAAAATACTTAATTTTATTTTATCTTGCCCTGTACCGAGACCATATAGGTTATCTCAAATAAGAAACTATAAATAACGTAAGATTTCGAAAACAAATTAAAACTGTTTTAATAACACCCATTTCATGTTCGATGCTAATGGGAAACAAAAACATAGAAAGTGCCGTAGGTCACAATTTTTTTTTTCCATCTGATATCATTTGTTTTCTTTATTTTCAATTATTCCCTATTTCCAAAGAGAATTCCCTCTTCCGTTTCCCTTTTATTCCCTTCGAAACAAATCGGAGCGATTAAAATGACACCCGTAACCGTCAGCCTGAAATATCGGCCTGTTTGTCGATGGCAAAAATTTGTTCATTTTCTTTTTCCCCTATTGTTTCGAATTCGGGAGAACTTTTCTAGTCTGGGAACTCCATTTGTGTTTGGAGTAGAGTGAAAGGGATGTTCCTCAATTCGGTCACCGGAATTACGAATTTTCCACTCCGCCAATTCGAACATTTGATAATGTCATGGGATTAGTTTTCCACGAGGAATTATTGACGCCAAACTGGAGTTTTAATTGCTGAATTAAATTTAGTAAGGATTCTATTCGATTCTTTTGTTCCATTTCGAAAGTATATGATGAGAAAGAATCATCTTTTAACTGCATTTAACTGCATTAAATTTTTATTTATTCAATTTCAGTTTTATTTACTATGCGATAGCATGTTTAATTAGTAAAAAAAACCATTCATTTAATTTGTGAATATTTCTCGTCTGTCCAAGTGGTCCATCAGCGAGAGTTATTATTTCCTCTCTCTCTCTCTCTGAATACACACCACCCAATTATTACCTGCTCCTATTTTTTATCTTTAAAACAGTTAGGTAAGAGTAAACATCCATGAGTAAAGTTGATCCACGTGGACAGTTCTCTCCAAACTTTCGCAGCACAAACAACGAGAGAGGTTTCTATAGATTTAACGTGTACCTTGCCGCCACGGAAGCTCCCCTCGGAGTACATGTAAAGGTAATTTCTATACTCACTTAGTTCTCACTCTATAAGTACGACTACCTACAATATCTGTGTCCACCCCATAGTCTAAACGTAAACATCAAAAGAAGCCGCTTTCTACTCCTCCTGTGTCAGGAATTCAGATCTTTTCTTTCTCCTCCTCGCACAGAAACACTCCTTACATAACAGAACCGGTTGAATCTTTTTCCTAATGATGGAAATTGTGAAATTCAATATAAACATAGGAAATAATATGTTTATATTGAAAAGAAAACAGTTCAGAAAATCCCTTACGGTATTGAGGAGTTATGAAGAAACAAGATAAACAAACTTAATTTAAGGACATGATGATTAACTTTCAATGGAAGATTCTGTCACGACAAAGTCCCTGTCACTATTCCAAATGTTAGAACTCTAAGTAGATTATTTTTTCAGTTGATCCAGCAGATTCAGTGGATGGATACATTGATCACTAAAAAGTATCATAATTTTGGAAGATTTAGTGCTGAAATTCAATTCAATTGAAATTTATTTCTCTTTCAATGAATAAATAGAAAATTGCTTCCATGCAAGATAACAATTTCACACTCTTTTCAATGCCTTTTATCTAATTATTCTAAACAAAAGAAAATTTCTTCCTTGGAGCATCAATTCATTTAGTCAAGCTCTTATGTTATTTGCGAAAGATTATTCGGGTAAAGCTCGACTTTGAACGATGCAGTTCATTTCATTAAATATTTTGTAATAAATTAACAGGAATGCAGAACAACCGAAAATAATTGGAAAGCGAAAGGCGATAGAAAATTAAAACGTAAAAAGTACGTTTTAATAATCACTCAAAAAGCAGTTAAATTCAAACCAAACTCGTGTTTTATAATTTATTCTTTTTCCCCCTGTTTGAGAGCTATTAAAATTTTTATTTCCATGAATGTATTTGAAAATGTTATAACTATTCAAAGTTCTTATAATTCTCCGTCCCTCCCTCCTTAAACTGTGGTGGAAGAAAATATTTTTATACCTCAGAAAGTTTTTATAATAAAATTTACTTCCCGACGTTCCTTCGGTTATAAAATGTAAATAAGTGTCCCCGTAAATAAGAAATTTCAGAGCTCATAAAAACAGCCGACTCTAAATTTTTGGTAGAAAGATTTGAATGTTTTCCAACTGCGGAGGGAAAATTCAGCAGAGTTATAAAATAGAAGAATTACTCTTCTGTTATGTAGGAGGCGCTGCGATAGAAAAGAGGAAGTGCTTTCCTTGCATATGCATGTTTGGGACCGAGATTTATTAGTTTTTTTCTGAAATTTCTTTGATGGATTTTGCTGTCCCCTCAGCCATACGGTTGAATAGTTCATTTGGACGAACATAAAACTTCGAAGAGAGAAAAGAATAAAAAAATATATTCCATCAAAATCTCATTCTAAAAGTTCATTTTTTACTATTATTATTATTATTCTTTCTATCAAGAAGAGGATAAATTTTTTTAGCTTCAGTCTGTGAATTCCACACTGATTTGTTCTATGGAAGTCTCCTTAAATGAGAGCGATTGCGCCCCATAAAAGGTTGTAAAATATTTTACGTTTTAGGAAGGTGTGAATGTAGAATTCAGTTGGATTGCCGCCGCACCCTGAGGAGTTTTTAAATTAGGAAGGGGAAAAAAAGGAAATAAAATGTGGCCTAACTTAATATGTGGAATAAACCTAAGCTTATGAGTACTTTTTTCAAGAAAATGTTGGCAAACTCTAGGCATTTTTTCCCTATTTTCGACTACTTGCACAAAAAATAGTATATCTTACTTTTTCAGAAAATATGCAATGACACAAACCAGTTGTAAGGGGTGGGAAATGTGTAGTTTCGTGTTAAAAAAGGAAAAAGAAAAGAGAAAAAGGCATTTCTCCTCATTAATATCAAAAAAATTGTTAAAAAAATTCGTCAATAGATCGTTCTGTAGACGGGGAAGAATTTTAAAATGATAAATAATCACCATTTGCAGTAACAGAGTAAGGAAGCTTAAGGGAAAAATTAACAGATATCCGGGAAAATATTTTAGTTAAAATGAACTAATATGCAGCAGAAGACAGTGTTGTGTCATTTTTCCAGTCACCTACGCCATCTATTAACGAGCATTGTAAAAATATGGCTTGCTGCCCTCTATCTTATACACGGGGATTTTTCTTTCTAAATTTTAAAATGAGTAATAAAGTTAGGGTTCAGGTAGATGTAAAATAAGGAGAGGTAATAAAAAAAGTTTACTTTATTGTTTCTGAAGAGAATTTTAATTTTGATTCAAAATTTGAATTTTCTTACAAATGCAAACGATGAAGATATGTGTGAAAATAATGCCTTAAGCAATGTAACAGTTCCAAAAGTCAAACGAAATTATAATAGTAAATATAGTAATCGTACATAAATATTGGAAGTTTTTTTTTTATTAAGATACTGATTTACCGATCTAAGAGCATAGAGTTCTCCTGCAGATATATTAACTTTATAGAAAATTGTGTAGTCGTTGTAATAAACACATTTAACTATAGTATCAGATTTACGTCCTTATCCTTACCGCTACTTAAATTTTGTGAGACTGTTGTGAGACGAAAAAGAAATTTCCGTTGAAAATAAAAAATATTTTTCTTACTTGAAACAATGGGTATGTTTTATTGAAGGTTCAGTAAATATGATTTTTTTTTTATTTTAAGTTTAATAAAAAAAAACATAAATAATTTTATCTTATAATCAAATAAAATTATTATTAGGTGCTGGGAAAAAAATTCAAAACATTTATGTGCTTAAAATAATTCCGTTAAAAATACTTTTTATTTGGCATTCAAAAATTCTAATTTCAAAATGACTTAGCTCTCTCGGATACACTCAATCAAAATTAAAAAATGTTGGGATGATCGTACAGAATTTACTTATCTCAAGAGAAGAGCATAAAGTTTTATTTTTTATTCTTAAGATATATATGCAGGCTTGTGAACTCATTAAGAATTACGCTTAAATGCTCTTGTCAAGTTGCTGAACAGATAATACAAGTTTTAGGCTAATACGAGGGTTCTTTTTTTTTAAATTAGGCTGCTTGAAAACAAATACGAACGAAAGAAGATTCTACATACGTTTCTCTTTTTTACATAATTGCCAAGTTTGTTTAAGCACCTATCATACCTTACAACTAGATTCAGAATACCCTGCTCATACAAACTTGTCTCCTGCTCTGTCAACCAAGGCCGTTTTCACGTATTCGTCATTGCTGTAGTGATTTCCACTAAAATGGTGTTTGAAATACGAAAAAGGGGAAAATCACTCAGCTCAAGATCTGGCTGTAGGGAAGGGTGATCTTGAACTTCCCAACCAAAGAGTCCAATAAACCTGGGATCTGAGCTGCGGAGATAGTCAATGACATAGAATAGCAAAATTCCCTGTCAGCATGGCAGAGAATTTGATACTTCACAAATCTGCCAGCGAATGTATGCAGCAGACAGGTTATTTGCCGACTAAAAACGCATCCCTGACCGTATCTCTTGCATAGCGGGTGATTTGTTAAATTTGACCATTTTAAAGACACGGAACTGACCACATAGTTTTCCTACATGGCTGCAACTGAGCACAATTATTCCCAAGGAATGCCGGCATAAGACACAAGCAATCGTTTCGACGCAAGCGTCACCTATTTAGTGTGCACAACAGAGTCGCCCATACTTTAAAAAAAACAACCTCACAAAAATAAATCCCTGGAATTCGAATTCTTGTTACAGCTCATTTCATTCAGTTTTATTATTGCGCATGCGTTAGTAAGGTTTTGTTTCACTCTATCATTCTAACATTTCGATAAATCAGTCTTCTCTGCTATGTTTTTATTAAACGCTCACTTTTGTGTGTGAGGCGATGGAATCTCTTATTATCAAATCTCTACTGGAGCTCCATGCCTGCTGAAAATGCAAGAGTCAGATGATTTCCGATCAATATGAACAGAATTTATAGTAATATTATCGCCAAATGCAATTTATCACTGATCAAAATTTAATTTTTTTAAGACTCAAATTTTAACTGAATCTCTTTGCCGGACGAAATCTCAAGTTTCAATCGTTTATATTTAAATTTTGAATCATAGTTAGATTTTCCCAAAGGAATAAAATTATAAATTAAAAAACTGAGCTCAGAATTAAAATGGTGCAAATTTACAATTTTGCCCTTAAATTTAGTGCAATTACTTGATATTTAAATATTGTTCTTTAGATTCTCTTAAAGTAATATTTTTACAATTTTTGATGATTAATAAATGATTGCAACGAAGATTTTCCACTTTAATACTTCACAGCTTTCATCAGAAAAAGTTGATTTTCATCCTAGCATAGAAAGCAGTGAATTTTATATATATATATATAGAGAAGAGC